>NW_008341810.1:2443484-2527911 GCF_000622305.1 Nannospalax galili | reverse complement strand
TCTTTCTTTCTTTCTTTCTTTCTTTCTTTCTTTCTTTCTTTCTTTCAGGGTCTTGGGTGAAGGATTATTTACAGGAACATGGGTGCCTCACCAGTGGTTACTGCTTAAGAAAATGTCACTCAGGAAGGGGTGGGTCCTCATAAGCCCCCTCCCCTCTAGTTGGGCTCATGATCCCTTCTCCCCTCCAGAGATAGGATGTTGAAAGCCCAATCTTGAACAGGTCTTATGCTGGTAATCACAACTGCTATGAGTTTAAGAATGCAGTGATGTAATTTCCAGAGAGCTCTCCTTTTCTCCACTCTTTTTTGACTCTTATGTTCTTTTAATCTCATCTTAAGCAATGTACCTTGACCATTTCTTTTTAAAAGTATTTTACTTATTTTATTTAATATTTATTATTTTATGTATCGTATGAGTGTATTGCCTGCATGTATGTAAGTGAAAAGTCCACAGAGGGCAGAAAAAGGTGTCAGATCACCTGTAACTGGAGATTCCATACTGGAATGGAGTTGTTAGCTGCCATGTAGTGCTGTGAACTGAACCCAGGTCTCTACAAAAGTAGCTAGTACTCTTAGCCTCTCCAGCGCCAAGGACTTACTACATATGGCTTATATTTATGGGGACTTATGCCCTATGTTCTTGAATAAAGAACATGACTGTGTTTTTACTAGTTTTTACTTTTTAAAAAAAATTATTTATTTATTTATTTATTTATTATGTGTGTATTGCCTGCATGTAGGCAATAAGTACACCTGTGTCATGCAATGCCAGAGGAGGTCAGAAGAAGCTGTTGGATCCCCTGGGACTGGAGTTACGGATAGTTGTGAGCTGCCATGTGGGTGCTGAGATTCGAACCCGGGTCTTCTGCAAGAACAGCCAGTGTTCTTAACTGCTGCGCCATCTCTCCAGCCCCTTCTTTTTTTCTTTTAAAGTATGAGGTACTTTGATAGGCTTGTTGAGGGTGCTTGGTATGAGGTGACATAGAACAGATCTGATTTATAGATTGGTTTTGGGAGAAAAGACATAAATCTGACTAAATCATCTGCAACATTTGAAGTTAATCAACATGGTGTCGATGTACTGGAGTGTGACCTTTGAATAATTACTTAATTTATCTGTATTTTTGTTTTCTGAGCTCACAAGCAGGGATAATATTACCTGGTGCTCAGCATGGCTGGGAAGGTCAGAGATTTACAAGGCATTATGCCCACTGCTGGTCAGAATCATTTTCTGCTTCTTGAGGTTTAGCTCGTTCGCATTTCATGTTGGTCACAGACACCATCTTTGTGTGCAGGCATGCGTGTGGGTGCGCATATTAGTTACTACTTTTCTGTTGCTTTGATAAAACACCATGATCAAGCCAACTTATAGAAGAGTTTATTTGGTCTACAGTTCCTGAGGTTTAAGAGTCCATATGGTGAGGGGAAGGCATGGAAGGAGACAGCAGGAGCAGAAATCTTGAGAGCTCACATCTTGCAACACTCACAGGAAGCAGAGAAAAACCAGAAAGAGAAGTCTAGGAACTCTCAAAGCCCACCTCCAGTGACATGCTTCCTTCAGCATGGCCACACCTCCTAAAGGTTCCATGACTCTCCCCTAACCATCTGAAAACTGTTCCATCTGAAAACTGTTCAGATACTTGCAGCCTATGGGGACACTTCCAATTCAAACTACCACAGTATGTATGTGTGTGAGTGTACTGTTAAACACCCAAGAAGGTTAGTTTTATTAACCTTTCATTTTTACTTTAACCTTTAGTTTTTACTTTTAATACAATATTTTATTATTGAGAATTTTATACATATATAATGTATTTTGATAAAATTCATCCTCTATAACTCTTCCAAACTCCCCCCAGATCCATTCCATACTTCCTCTTTTTGATTTTCTTTTTATAACACATCTAGTTATATATTTGCTGTCTATCGTCTCATGGATGTGAGGCCATTGACTAGAGAGTGATCAACCTACCTGTTGCCATACCCTTAAAGAAAACTGAGTCTTCCTCTCTCACAAAATATAACTCTTCCCTTGTGAGTGGAGGCACTGATTCCTCCCCCTGCCATGCTGGAATTTTGACTGGCTTAATCTTGCACAGGTCTTGTGCAGGCATCCACAGCTACTGTTAGTTCATGGGAATAGCAGTCTTGTCATGCTTAGAAGACACTGCTTCACTCTGGTTCTCCCCAGCCTCTGGTTCATATGCTGTTTCTGATCATTTTCCATGATTGTCCCTGAACTTCTTATGTGTGGGAGGAAGTGATAACTGTTTTTGTTTTGTTTGTATTGAATGGATGTACAACAACTGACTTCCCATATCCTCTACTGATAGACATTGAAGCTGTTCCTTTCTATCAATTATTATAAGTAATGTCTTTAAATTAATTATTTATTTTCTTTTATGTGTATGAGTGTTATGCCTGCGTGTGTGTAAGCATACCTGTGTTATGCAGTGCCTGCAGAGGACAGAAGAGAACTTTGAATCCCCTGGAGCTAGAGTTACAGACAGTTGTTAGACACCATGTAGATGCTGGGATTTGAACCTGGATATTTTATAAGAACAGCCAGTGCTCTTAACTGCTGAGCCGTCTATCTAGCCCCTATTATGAGCAATGTTAATGAACATCACTTACAAATGTCTTTGAGATACACATTCTTTTCTTTAGAGTTGATCCCTCAGTAAATTGGAACAAGCATGAGCATTTTTCCATACATCATTCAACTTAAATTAATGAATTACTTTCTAGAAAATTAATATTTACACTCATGAGTGCCAGTTCCACCAAACCAGAAAAATGTTCCATAGATATTAGTGTTTTTAATTGTTGATTTGATAAGCAGATGCTTTAGGGCTTTATAAGCTGGGGATAACTAAGTTGATTCTGTATTTGCTAGGCCGTTTACTAGACTGATAAATTGTTCCTATTCCCAAAGATCTTTGAGTCAAGGGATGAAGGAACATAGAAAAACTCCAGTTATTCTTGCAACTCAAATAGTGCCTTCAATTCAAATGGTACTTGCATTTATTGCATTAAAAATTCATAGCACACCTCTTTAGACTGTCTACATGAGTTTTCATGCTAAAAAAAGGTGAAGATTGAAGTATTTTTGTAGTGCTAAAATTTATTTAACATGAAATTTAGAGACCTACAAGGATGGAAAGGTTATTGGTGCATGAAGGAACTTACAGTCTAAACAGAAAGTGTTTATGTAAATATTGGACTCTGAACATATCTTTCCTGAGGAAACCTGCCTTTGTGAGTTCATGGATGCCAAATGGGAGATGATTATGAAAGAATTATGAATTCCAAGAAGTAGTTTTACATGCATCTATGCTTAGGTTCCCAAAGGGACCAATTTACTAATATCCAGTATATGAAGGCTAAATGGGATATGGTGGAAACGGAGAGGTACAGATTCAATAAGGTAGAAGTGAATTTTAAATAAATAATAGTAGTTTTGGCATTTCAGTCACTGAGACTTGTCCCAAACTCTGTTTCAAATGAGATCATTTTTAACTTACTAAACAACAACAACAACAAAATTCTGAGGGCATTGATAATGGGAACTATAGAATCTATATGTTTTATTGAACCTGACTACACAGAATTAATAAGAAATAGGGAATCATTTACATGTAATCAAAATATAAATATTGATATTAAGCTTTTATTTCCAGAGGAAAATTTTCAGCTGTTCTTTGGTGAATTCAATGATTTATTCTGGTATTGTCTGATTCCTTCCTTGCATATCCCCTGAATGAAGGGATGGGACCATGGACAGAGCTGTTTGAAAAAATGCTTTGGTCAGTATGGTTAGAAGGGAAGTTGGAAATTATTATATTAAGGTAAAAAAAAATCCATGAGATTGTCTTCTTTGTCCTTAGCATTTTCTTAAAGAATAAATTGTCCTTTGCAAATATAAGTTCTTTATTTCTTTATTCATATAATGCTCATTTTGTGTGTTGTTGATTTTAAGAGCTAAAGACTTTGCTCAGCTTAAAGTAGGGAGGACAAAGAGCTCTCGCCAATGTCTCAAATGATGTTAGTGTTTAAGTCTCCAAATCCAATTAAAATCATTCCTAGTAGTACAGGTAAGCAGGAAAAGGGAAGATATTACAGTCATTCTTTAGAATGTAATTGTAGTGGTAGTCAGTGTTGTGGCTGGGCTCATGTAGTGAGTTTCTTTAGTGACAGTATCCAACAAGTACCCAGGGAAATAACACCCCGAAGGATCGATGAAAATGAAGCCCACTTAGTGGTGACACTGTGCCCTAGGATTGTGCATAGCTCCCATAAAGTTAGAATGGTCTTGCATCAGAATACCTGCTCCAAAAAGCAACACTAGGTGCCCTCTGACATGGAAATCCATCACCAGAGCCATTCCCTTTCCTAACAGTATGTATGAAATGGAATGCATATCCTGTCTGTGGAGTTTGTAAGTCCCTTCAGGGACAAGGTTAAACGCAGGTCATTATTTCCATATTAGAAGGTGGTCTCAAAATTCTTTGTTTATGTCAGCGGCTTATTTGATAAAATCTAAGGGTGTCATGCTCTAAATTATACATCGAAGTTTCCTCTCCCTTTTGCAAAGTAGTTCTGGATTAGTTTGTTTTGGACATAGACACTACAATTTTTCTTTCAGGGATTTATAATTCTGCCTTTTAAAACTTGATTTTATTTATTATTATTGTATGTGTACATGATTTGTGTGAGTGTGAGGAAGTGTATTAAGGTCAGAGGACAACTCTGTGGAGTTGATTCTCTCCTTCTACCTTTATGTGGGTCCTAGGGGGTGGAACTCAGGGTCAAACCCAGGTCATCAGGCTCGTAAGGCAAGCACCTTTGCCTGTTGAACCATCTCTCTAGACCAGAATTATGCTTTTACCAAAGCCTGTGTTTGACAAACATTAGTATGTGACATTCTAGGAAGCTGATTTTAGCCTATGGACTGAGGCTAACACTACATCTGAGGCTTCAAAGCTCATCTGTTTCATACTGTGCCATAGGGTCTGCAGGGGAGTAACCTTAAGCTGGGGTATTTAAGCTGCAAGAAACCAAGGAAAGCCTGAGAAAATTAAAATTGTGTCCTATGAGCTGACTCTCTCTTAGGCCTGGGGCTATGTTGTCAGGAAGCTCAGGGAGCAAGAAAGATGCGAGTACTAGGAAACTACACACATTTCCTCAGATGAGTTGTTGCGGTCACGTGGCTTCATATGGCTTCTATTGCTGAGCATTCAGATACAATGTATTCAAAGTCTTCATAACCATGTCCAGTCAGTCAGCAAGGGTGAGAGGGTTTTGTTTGTTTGTTTGTTTGTTTGTTTTGTTTTTTAAATGAGATGGCCATAGATATAGCATTTTCACGAATGGAAATCTAGACTGTGCTTCTATCTCTCCTCTCTCCCTTGGACAATTGCCTATTGAGGTCACATTAAAAAATCCAACTCATCTTTTGAAACTTAGATGGAAGTCACCTCCTTCTGAGTTTTCAAGAAGTTGCCGGTAGGATTGGCACAATCTCTTCCACATTCCTGTGGTTCCATTGCTAGTTTTCTGCTATAAGATGTGATAGATAGCCATAGCTCATTTGTTTATACCTCTTGAGTACTTTATGACAAGGAGCATTTTTTTCCACTTTTTAGGCAAATAGATGAGTGATACACTCCTTATCAAATAAAGAAATACTCAATTTGTGTAGGTTCTGTTAAATTGCTTATTTTATTTTAGAAATGTAGGTATGTGAAGGTGGTCAAAAACTTGGAGTCTAGAGGAGATTCTAGGTAAGCACAAGGTTATAAAAGAAGTTTGAATCCTTGATGCTGTTATGGGAACACTTCCAAGTGAGGGTGCATAACAGGAAAAGGATTAGGGTAATGAAAAAAATCACTTGTCACCCTTGTTCTTGACAAATAATGGGCTAGTTTTGGAAGAAAGACCAGACATGGAAGATTCTTGCACTGTCTTTCCCTTACTAGTGTGGTGTCCTTGAACCTCAGTGTTGTCTTGTGTAACACAAGTAAAATATCACCTTCTTCTAGACTGTGGTGAGAGTTAAATTATGCTATTATTGGTGAAGTTCCCACAGTGGTCTTTGTCACAGTTAGTTATGGTGGCATTGTTTCTTCTGAACTGAGAAGTTCTCTGACAGCTTAGGTTAATGGCCTTTATTAGTGATCTATTCCTAATCCTTTCTCTAATTTTAAAATGGGGTACTTTCCAAAGAAAGAGAAGCCTCTGAGGATCCCCAACTACCAGAAAATCCCAGGTCCACAGTCACTATTGCAATGTATTTTGGATTCTTTACAAGTAGAACATATAGAAATAAGATATGGTTGGCTTTATCTTCTAAATGTTCTTTGACCTAGAGCGTAAAAAGGTGAGAGGAATGTTTCTGAGGGCGCTTGTTGTATTTCAATATTATTGTTGCCCATCTGTCAATGCATTCATCTTTAATTTGGGCTGAGCCATTTTGGTATTTCAAAACAAACAAACATATTTTGAGACAGCACAGAAAAATGTCATTATGAATTTTAATATGTTTACTATGCTTTATTTTGGAAGATTTTGATATGCAAAGTTTCTATTGAAATGCAGAGGAGGTTGCCACCATTGATTTGAGTACTAAAAATAAGATATAGTCATGTTCTTCTTCCTTTTTTTTTTCCTTTCTTTTCTCCTTATTTGAGTAATTGTATGGTAGACAGCTAAGTGACAAGGAAAACAGAATGCTAAAAAGCAACACTGGGTAAGCTGCCCAGGCTGGGCAGTCATCACCATGGACCCCATCCAGCCCAAAATAACCTCCCTGAGCATCTGAGCAAGCGCAGCTGTGGAGGCTTCTCCTGACACCAAGGGGGCACCCGACGGACAGTCACAGGATGCCTTACAGCCACCAAAGGCCAATATTTGCTGGGCAACAGACACACTGTCTCCTGGCAGCTCCTTGCTCCTGATGCGACAGTAATGTCCTACAGGGATAGAAGGTTTAGTTCCCTGCCCTTTTTCTACTTCTTTGACACTTTTGTTTGTTTGTTTTGAGACGGGGTCTCCCTGTAGCTTCAGCTGGCCTGGAACTTGCTATGTAGACCAGGTTGGCTTTGATTTCACAGAGATTTTCCTGGCTTTGTCTTCCCAGGGCTAGGATCAAATGTGTATGCCACCATCCCTGGCTTTCTCTGACATTTTTTTTGTCCTAAGCTCTTGCCTAAGCCTTCATCTTTTCTCTATACGACACCTACCTCATCAAAGGGGTTATGGTACCACCACTCCTGGAAGCAACCTCCTCTCACATCCTTGCATTCCCATTCATTTTGCGCAGGGATTCAGGCATCCTGTCTTCAAGGAGGTCTTTGTAGTCATACACTGCATCGTTCTTTGCTCTCTACTGGCTTAGCATTGCAGAACTCAATCAGTCTTAGAGCCTGATTTTCTGTCTTCATTGCAAGCTTCTTGAAGATCGTCTCATTTGTGGGTAAAGTTTCCACTGACTACTATCAACTTTTTTATATCGACTATCATAGCAACAAATACTAGGAAAATAGACATATAACGAAAGGGTGAACAAACAAATGACCTGGGGAGTTGTTGCAACACAAAAAGAGAAGATTCTTTCTTCTAAATGGAGAAGTATCCCTTGTGGTAAGGCCTCTGCTTTATAGGAGTGACTTTTCATGGTACCTCAAACTGTCTCTGTAACAGTTCTTTCTTGGGATACTCAAAGATGCCGAAATGAAATCCAAGGTAAGAACCAAAAGCTATACTTGGTTTCTGATGCCTTTTCTGTCTCTGCAATCCTTCTTCCTCCTCAATATACTCATTTCTTTTCTTTTAATGTCTTTAGAGCCGCAATTTGGATCTCATAGGACCCATCTCGGCTTCGTAAGCTTCCTATGTGACCGTAAAGGATAGTTTCTTTTGGACCTTCCTCTGAGCCCAGTTGTACTGTGCATATTATTCTGACTTTGCCAAGTCCTATTGAGATGAGCGTGATGTTTGTCAGGGTACTTCCCTATGGGATATGGTGTGAATGGACTGGTCCTAAATAATGAGAAGATGGATAATTGAATAGGTTGTGATGATGAGGAAGAAAATATCACTTTCTTATAGTTTTGTTCTTCTTCAAAGGAAGAGAGAGATAGGGAGGCTGTTTCTGTCCCCAGTAGACAGCTATTAACTCTTCCAGGCTTGTGGGGTATATAGTAGGAGAAAAATAACCAAGCAAATGGGTTGATGCTCATGGAGTGACAAGCCAGCAGTACCTTCCTACCTTTCGAGAAGGGGGTGTGTTACAGATAGGTAGAAATTTTGCTTATTTTAATAGGAAACACTGTTAAAGGAGGTCAGTGATGTTTTTGTCCTGTGATTTTTTTTTTTTCTAGTAAAAAGAAGAGGGAATTTGTGAGCTAGGAATAGGGACTCTTGGGTATGATCCACAGCTCTCCTTCTGGCTTAATGCCAAGTTTTACTTTGAGAAAAAGTGGTGGAACTTTCTGCTCCAATTTCCTGATACAGAACAGGAGCAGTAGCACTTTTAAGGCATTTGAACATATTGCATGAGAGTATTTTGAAGATTAATCAGCATCTTATAGTGGTAGAAAAACATTAAATAAATGAAACATGAATTTCACTTGTAAAACTACCATGGAGGTAGCAAAGGAAGGTAAATCAGGAGACACTAAAGCTTCACAAGGGCCGTAGGGATGTTTAAATCTTATAATGTCTCCAGTGCTCTCTCTCCCTCCCCTTCCCCCTCTCCCTCTGCCTTTGCCTCTCTACATAGAGGAGTTATGGTTGGGGAAGTTATATAGTAGATGAACATTGAAGTTTGTGATTGCTATAGTAACCGTCCTTTGTTGTATGATCCTCTTTGGACATTGTTAGAAGTTCATTACTTGGGATATCTTGATTCTTTTCCCCTTTCCCTATAAGCCTGTTCCTTGCTTATCTTTTATATGATGCGTTTCCAGCTTTGGCTACATTATATGCCTGATTGGTTGCTCTACACTAGATCTTTATGGCAGTGGAATAGAATCTGAACCAGACTGTCTGCCTTGTATTCTGGCTGTGCTGCCTAATAACTCTATGCTCATCGGCAGTCTCCTTAACACATCCGTAAAGCAGATAAATCACTTTATTTACTTTCTACTACTTCCCCTTACTTATAGTTTCAGTTCCTGTACTTTCAGTTATATGAGTCAAGTATTAGCTAAACATTAATGTGGAAAATTCTAAATACCATCAGTTTATAAATTTTTTTAAAAATTATTTGGTATTTTATTATGGATTTCAAGGGAAAGGTTGTATTTTTAAAATAACATGTATTTTGCTTTCATAGCTGCTCAACACATGCTTTAGGAAGAAATGAAGTAGGCAGAAGAGGATAAAGGATGAAGTAGGCAGCGGGGGTTGAAGGAGGTTCTCTGTCTTGACGCTCAGTTTCTCTTGTTGTAGGTTCAGTGACAGGTAGCATAGCCTTGGAATATGAGCTCAGATTCAGAATCCAGGAAACTTTTTGTTTAAAGGTTTGATTCTGAGGCTGAAGAGATGGCTCAGTAGTTAAGAGCATTGGCTGGTCTTGCAGAGGACCTGGGTTTGAGTCCCAGTACCCACATGGTGGTTGACATCCATCCGTAGCTCCAGTTCTACGGGATCTGATGCCCTCTTCTGACCTTTGCAGATAATGCATGACACGGGGTGCACCTACCTACATGCAAGCAGTACACTCATACATGTAAAATAAAATTAATGAATAAAATATTTTTTAAAATGAGTAAGGGTGTGATTCTGAGTAGCATTATGAAAATGTGTGCCAACCTGTTTCCTCCAACCTGGAGCATGATTGATCTTTGATCTAGTGTATCCTTACCATATACACTACCTGCCCTGTAGTCACTAAGTCATCTCAGTTTTCAGATCTATTGCCATCATACAGCTTGTACCTGGAGTGTGATATTATCCATAGTCCAGACATCCACTAGGGTCTTAGAACATATCCTTCACTAATGAGGAGGAAGTAACATATATGGATATTTGGGGATTAAGCAGAGATGGTTTAGAATGGTACCTAGCATCTTGTAAGTACTCAATACATGATAGCTGTTGTTAACACCTTATGGAATCATTTCTTGGATCAACCATAGTTAAAGGCTTTGTGATGGTATTGGCTCATTTTAAAGTAAAAAAAAATTCATTAAACTTTTTTTCTGTATGTGGGCATGAATTATGCAGTAGAGTCAATACTTCATAGTCTCTAAGTTAAACAGATGTGTTAAACAGTCTTACATATTAAACACATAAACCATTTTCTTTATTGTCCTTTTCTAAGAATGGAATTAAAGGACTGCTTATATGCATAGGGTTAATATATAAATATAAATCGGCTTTGAGTTTATTTTTGGAAAGTTTGTGTCTCTTTATTATACTAGGGCATCAGCTAATGTAGTGAAATAATGTGCTTTGAAATCAGGCAGATGTGAATTTGATTCCTGATTCTGCAGTTTATCAGTTGTACTCTAGACAATATAGATTCTTGATGTCCATTGCTTTGCTCATCCGTAATACAGAGATGCTAATACCCAGCACATGAATTACCATTATGATAAAATGAGCTACTGCACGTGAGTGACTTTGATGCCCAAAGAAGAAAAAAAGTATTTTATGGGGAAAGCTATGTTGCCCAGGATGGGCATTGCTCATACTGCCTTTCCAGTCACAGCATCTGTTAGAGCTGTGCAGTAGGTGGGCCTGATACAAAAACCAAGAGCTACTGTGTCATTATGATGATCCAGCTTCGCTAGGAAAATAACCTGTGAGTCCAAATTACATGGCAACTTGCTTTTTCTCTGCCAAGTATGTAAGCAAAATAAAAAGAAGAAGAAAAGTGCTAAACTACATTATACTACATACTATTTCATATGCTGTCCCACTTCAATTTCTTCAAGTAACGTTTAAAAGTTTTTCCTGAATGTGTAAACCAATGACCAAGTCTATGACTCTTGTGAAATTTAGTAGGGGAAAGAGCAGACATAATCTTTTCTTGCTGGATGTCCTGGTTGCCAGGGCTTGATCTGGCCAGCCCCACCTGCCAGGCACGTGGGTATTGTAGGCAGCTTTTTCGGGAGGTGGCACCAGGACATCAGTAGTATTTTGCAAGCAGGATCCTTGGCTTAGTCTGTGTAGCAGGGAATGTGATCCGCAGCCAAGAGCCAAACCACAAGCATGTGAGCAGAACCTCGAGCTTGGTTTCTACCCAAGTACATGTAGGGGAGTGGAAAAGTCAAGGAACCTTTGTGAGACACTGCTGCTCACATGCAGAGACAGTCCTGCCAGGTCTCGTGAGATTCCCCTACCTCGATCCAAAGGAAGAAATGCAGTGGCAGTTGTTTCTTGTTGTCCTTGAATCATCTCTATTGGAAAAGGATCCTGCTCACCCACTTCCTAGATCTAGAGTCTTAGGCAACTCACTTCACCTAGATGTGTCTCAGGAGCTTGACTAATAAATTAAGATTCATAAAAACTGCTCTGTATATCTCATGATATCTGGCCAAGAATTACTGCCCAATCAACACATGTAATAAATCTAATCAATATGATCAACTTCTTCATTGAGGCCACACACTGAGTTCTGTCTCTTAACACTTTGATTAATCAGTAGTGTCTCAGGGGCCCTGCTAACCGGAATTCAAGATGTCCCTCATGAAGTCTCTCTGTCATCTCACAGATCACAGGTCTCCTTATACAAGATAAGAAAATGTTGACTCTCAGGAAAGCTCATTATTTAACAATTAATTAACTAATTAATTGTATGTGTGTGTGTGTGTGTGTGTGTGTGTACCTGTGTGCATGTGGAGGCCAGAGGTCAACATGTCCAATGTCTTCCCCAATCATTCTCCATCTTATTTTTTGACACAAGGTCTCTCAGTGAATGTGGGACTCAATTATTTGGCTTGACTGGTGGATCAGCAAGCCCCAGGACTCCTCCTGTTTCTGCCTTCCCAGTGCTGGGATTATAGGTGAGCTGCTGTGCTTGTTTTTTGTGTAGACACTAAAGCTCCAAAGTCAGTTCTCATGCTTACATATCAAGCACTTTACCAACTGAGCCATCTCCTCAGTCCCTATTTCTTCATTTCTGAACATCAGGCTGAAGGAAAGAAGTAGGTGGTGGTGGTATGCAGTCATATTGTGACTTCAGCTATTGCCACATAGTGTCATTGTTGAAAACTGATCCTGCATAGCACAGGAGCCCCTGGCTCTGTGGGGTGTATGTTGCAGCCTCTACACAGATCGTGTTATACCTAATTTGGACACAAGGTTATACCCTCTTTGATAAGACCTCAATACTTCTCAAAGCATCATGCCAAGGCAAGGTAGTATCTGGCCTTCCTTGCATCACCCATTAATATTCCCATCCATCCTGGTCTTCTTTTAGGACCTCCTTAGTGGAGACTGTTCCACTCTAACAGCAGGATGCTCATGACGGTGGATACCACGTGTTACCTGGCAACTTTTTTTCCTGGGTATCCTTAGGCCTTATGTCAGTCTGCTTGCCTCTCCCCTGTGGACAGTTCTGCATAGCAGAGGACATTGAGAGATGCTCTTGGTAAAGCTACACAGGACACTTTACCTCTTTCTATAATGGAACTGGTATTGTGAGTCTCAGAGTCACTTAACTAGACTTGTGTCTCCTGGTGAGAGAGTGGTTGGGAGAATGATACCCCAGAAATCACAAATAGTTAAATGATATATATGAGAATTCCTTTTAATCTTGAAGTGCAGAAAGTAAGCTATCATGGTAACTATTAAATGGTTAGGGAAGATTAACACATGTGGTGGAAAGAAAGGCCAACTCTCATACACTGAGATCTTCAGCTGTCTGAAACGCAGTGCTCACTAGCATCTCACACCATGTTGAGGCTCTTTCCTTAATAGTAAATCATGATTCTTTCTGTTCTGTCATTCATTTTACATTAGTTTCTCTGGTCTCAACGTCATGAGCTTTAAGCCAGCCTTCAGGGAACAGGCCTTGACCCCATACAAGTAGAATGACAAAGCTTCTGACCTAGTCCTGGAAGCCAGATGAAAAGAATAGTTTCCTGTCCTGTCCCTCTCATTAACCCCTCAGCACAAGCAGGAGTCTTTCTTTTAACTTAAGTTGTAAAAGGGATGGAGATGAGGAGCTTGATGGACAGCCCCAAGTCTGTCCAAGTCCACACATCCTCACCCATGATTATTTCCTCTTCCAGGGCTCTATTGGAAAGAAAATGCTTCCCACTTGAAAAAATATGCACAAAGCTTTTAGACATTTTGGCACTAGAATAATTGGGAAGAGACTCCATGCAATGGCTTTATTCCCTTCCTGCTGGGCTTCGCTTTTTCCTTGGAGTTTCACCATTTTTTTCCCACTAGAGTTGCTACTTGGGGAAGGGTCTGTCTGCCAATCTGGCCAATACAAGTGTCTTCTTCAAGTTAGCAGCCCAGAGCTAGCAAGACTCCAGCTCCTATATACCATGCATTGGTGACATTCACCTCTTCAGAGTCACTTGCTCTGACCTTTGTCTGGGAAACTAGTGACCATACAGTGCCTAAGATTTGGTGGAGCATGCCAGCAAGAAAACCTCAGGTACTTTTCCTCACTGGAATTCCTTCTTCTAAAGTAACCCAGTATATTCTAGTTTCTTTGATTTATCTCTGGTAAGAGGTATTTCTACTGAACACAGTATGTATTACTCATTAAAATCGTTTGTGTCAAAATATTTATCTTTATTCAAATAAGCTAAATTTTCATTCCCTGTAAGCAGGAATTTTCTTCTTTTCTTCATTTGTTTTTATGTAGTTGCTGTTTCTATCCTTATATGTACTTTTTATTGTATTGTGTATGCATGTGTGTGTGTGCATGAGTGAATGTGTGTGTGTGTGTGTGTGTGTGTGTGTGTGTGTTTTAACCTAAAATCAACTGTCTTTCTCAAGGATTATATTAGTAGCACAAGGCATGAGTTTAATTCCTTTTCTGCTGCTTAGTGGCTGTGTGTCCTAAAAAAGTCACTGCATATCTCTGGGCTTCAGTCCTTAAACTGGCCTTACCTCCCTGCAGACAGGAGACTAGACAAGCAAATTCCCAACAAATCATGTAAGCGCAGTCCCACTGGGGACACTGTGCCATTCCGTCTTTTTTCTCCTGTACTTAGATTCTTCTGGAAATGTTTTCATCTGTATATCAGTGCCTTCAGTTTTTATTTATATATTCTTTATAATTTTACAGCCTGAGATTTCCATTCGTCTATCCTTCTTCCTCTGTGCTTACCACCAGCATAGTTATAACCAGTTACTGCTTTCTATAGACTTACAATATGCCTGATTTTGGACTCAGTGAAACCATTAGCTCAGTGACTTCTTTTAAAAATACCCCATGTCTGGTATTCCCCATTTTGTGCTAGGACACCAAGGTTCTACAAGGTGAGGTCACATGCTAATAAGTAGTGCAGCCAGATACTATACCTGGGTATCTCTGACAATTAAGATCATCGTAGCTCCAGTGACTTCCCCTCTCTGACCACTTGCTGTCCACTTAACACGCATCACCTCCTTTTATCCTCATAACAGCCTTGTAAATTAAGTATTATTTTTGTCGATTTTACTGCAGAGGGTAAAGCTTTGTAAAAGATGTTAGGTAAGTATGCTAGAGGCACACAGCCAATAAATGTTCTCAAATCCAATGTCAGATGACCTCCCTGCTTCCTCTCTGCTCTCTGCTTTGTGAATGAACCAGTCAGTGAGTTGAATGGGTCACCTTCTTTTTGGACTTTCTCCCCTGTTCTTTCCTTACCTTATTCTCCTTTAAAAATATGTGATTCTGCAAATTAGAAACCTATAATATGTAAAAAAGAGGTGGTGGAGGGGGATACAGAAAGCCACTAAACCAAAGCCAGTCTGGGATAACCTTCCACCCAATGTGACTGCTTTCCTCCCTCCCCCTCCCTCCTTTCCTGTCCTTGCCTTGCGTCCTCTTAGCCAAGATCCACATTCCTTTCCTACCTATTCCAGCATAAACTCCCTTTGGGGGTCCGAGTTCCCTGCTGGGGCACTTGGCATAACGTGAGACACACACATTTGCAAAACTAATCAAGTGTAGAAGGGACAGGGAGTCCAAGCACTGGCTCCACATGTAGTGGCCCCCATGGCAGCAAGTCCCTCTTGGCTGTTACCAGAGGTGGAGGTATGCAGGTGACTCCCTGTAACTCAGCCCCAGCTGCCCTTCCCAGGGACTGCAGAGCAACAGAGGCCATAGCAACGGAAAATGCCATCGGACACTCCACGCGGTGGCATGTGCCGGCTGCCTCTGAGAGCCTTGTGCTCTAAGCCAAAGTTCAGCTGAAGGGCAGTAACCAAGCCAGCAAGTCATGCGGCTCTCATGTTGGTTAGTGTGTCACTTTGAACAGCTCTTATCTGATATTATTATGACTAACCCAGTGCTGACAGAATGGGACAGATTACAGGAGCCATGTGACAGTTATTGAAGGCATCACTGATTGAACTATGTGGTTTACATTAACCCATTCTTTCTGGGATTGCATTTCCATAGGAATCTGTTCCCTTGAGAGAATGGGTAGGAAAGAGAGGGAGGAGAACCAGGAAAGTCCATTGAATCTTAAAGGATCCCACTGGCTTCCATTTCGTTGACGTTTGGACCACAATTTATTTTTATCCCATAGCTTGAGTGGTATATATTCTTTGGACTTAAAAAAAAAAATCAATGGTGAGGGCTGTTCATATTTCAAAACCTTTCTTTTCTTACAGCTTGTACTGATAAAATTCTGTGCCTTTGTTGTTTCTGTTAAGGTTGATCTTTAAGATATTAGAGAACTGCAGTGAGGTCCTAGCTAGAGAAATAATCCTTCAGTGTTGTACCTAAATGTCAGCGGTGAGAGGGCGTTACTCCTCACCATATGATTGGCATCTTGGATGTGCAAAGGAAACATAAGAAATGCTGTTATTTATTATTTATATGCTGTCTTGAGTCTACACGAAATGGCACAATGGTAGGTAGCCTCACAAGGGCTACAACATCAAACATCACATTCACAGTCACTCACGTGGCAGAGAAGGATTTTGTTGTGCTTGAAGCCAGGCACAGCAATATAAATGATCTTTAGGTTTAAGTGAAAAGGAACTTCAAACCTGATTTGGAGACATGAAAGTAAATAAAACAGAGTGTCTGGATGAAAATTCAGACGTTATCCTTGAAAGATGTTCGGGGTGCTAGAGTACAAATATGGTACCCTGGAATGATGGACAAAGAGTTGGTAAACTTGTGAAAAGTGTTGGACATCAGCCATGTTTGGAGCATTTCTTTGAGGAGTTTAGGGCCTCTTTAACACTCTCCTATAAAATGGAGCTATACTAATACCTTCTTCATAGGGCTATTAAAAAGATTTAATGAGAAGAGCCTTGTAAAGGGCTTAGTCTAGGGCAAATGAGTGCTTAGTAAAAGGTGTCAGGAATTATCTTCATCATTATTTCTGTTATTGTTATTATCTCTAGGAAAATGTTTTGTAGCAGAAGGCAGCAAAATGTGAATACATGATTGAAATGTTGTCATTTCCAGGATGATTCGACCTTGGGGCTGTGCCCATTTTTCCATTGAAGGCAAAGCCATTCCCAACATTTGCCCCTCCCCCACAAGGAGGGCCATACTTCTTCCTCTCTATAACACTATCTGCTGTTCCACCTGTCCTTGACTCCAGCAGTGTCCACACACTGCAATGACAGAAGGACTGCAATCCTTCCCAGCAAAGAGTGGGCAGGGAAACCCGGAGTTGGCCTCAGCCTCTATCCCAGGCAGGCAGTTTAGCTTTGGTCTCACGTATACTGATCTGCCACAAAGATCTGTAGCTAACTCAGCCTACATCCTTATGTAATAGTTTAAGGAGCATGTACTGTGATGTGGGCACACCCATGGGTTTCAGTTTTCCATCTTTAACAACTTTTCCAAATGTTCTTTCTACCGTGCACAGCACCATGCTTCATTTTGTCAAAGACAAACACTTCAGTGCCTTTTATGGATTGGTGTTCTGTGCATTTTCCTCTTTGAATCCATTTAATCCATTTTGGGTCATAGCTCCACCCATACATTTAGTAAGACTAGTTGAGTTCCAAGAATAATTTTGTTACCTCAGTTTCTTCACTAGAAATTGTGGGGATTTTTCCCTCTTAGGAAATCCTACTCAATAGCAAATACATATAAGAACCATAATCCCTGTATCCTGACAGATCAGACTGAGGTTGTTATTCAACCAGAACATGCCATCATGGCCGAATCAGTAATCAAAATACTAAAATACTAAATGCTAGTTGGTGAATAGCCACTAGGCAAGCTTTTGGAGTATTCACCCATACTTTTACTGTTTCACCTGCTCTTGGGATACCTTTGGCTACTGCAATATCCAGGTATTGAAGGATTAATAATTATTGTCATAGCACCTAGGCACATTTGGATTGGTTTTCTGTTTCTGTACTGATGGGTATGCTTATGAATGTTTGCTGGACATAATGCAAATCTGTTTCACGAGATGGAAGTCAAGCATTGTTTTTTTCAACTGAAGGCAGAAGAGTATAATTGAAAGACCTATTTTGGGTCAGGAATCTATCTTTAAGGGTTTATGTGGCTGTGGATGTTATTTGTGATTTAGTTTGGGTAGACAGGGAGAGTAGCAATGCCCAGACCCCACAGTAGGAGAAGTTGATGTGGGGATAAATTAATTCAGACATGTAAAGCAATGAGGACAGTGTTTCAACCTGACTAGGGCTCAGGAAAGATTGCTTATGTATTATTATATTACTAGAAAGTTGGGTTAAATTCAAGCTCAAATTAAATTTGTTTCAAGAAAAGGTGAAACAGATCCAATTACCCTCTTCCCTTATTGTAAAACATAACAAAACAAAACAGAAAGAAGGAAGAAAAAGCTCATGAGCCATTTTTTGGAACATGTCAACAGGAGGTTCTTATTTTACTAACATGGTAACACAGATCTTTCAAATATCTATGTGCAAGATATATGTGGCATATGTTTTTTGAGACACAGCATGTATTGAATAATTATTCACTATTATGTGTGGAAGATGAACTGATGAGTACCAGAAAGATCCTGCTAGTGGTGAGCTCATGTCTATGGGGGAAACAGATACATGAACCAATGACTCTAATGTCTTGGGAGTAGCAAAAGACAAGAACGTCAGGCACTCAAGGAGTCTAGAGCAGTAGGAGCTAGCATGGCCTCAAGGGGTCAGTGAGACTTCCTGGAAGAACTATTGTCTGGACTGATTGATAGAGGAAGAAGAAGGTGAGATAAGGAAAGAGAGCCCAGAAACAACTTCTGGGAAGCTTGAGCAGAAGCATGGCAAAGGGACCTGGATGCAGGGTCCCTCTTTAGGAAGTTGGAAGTACAGAGTGGTATGAGGTCAGAATGGAAAGAAAAGGCCACAAGACCAGGGCCAGGAGCTCTCAAGGCCAGTATGGAAGTGATGTGTGTCAGGGTGTTATGTGGCCAGAGCTTTGATTGGTTGACCTCACTTCACCTGAACTAAGATATTAATAATGGAATGGAAAAGAAGGCAAAGATTTTAGAATGATGGGGAATTGTAAGTGATGATGACATATTTACTTTGGTGGATGGCGCTACTCCTTTCCGGGAAAACCGAACATGATGTAAACCAAATTCAGGAAGGTGAGTTGGAACTACAGTGGTGCTCACTTAAGTACCACTCCCATTCCCTCATGCTTCCCTGGTCATTTGGTGGGTGTGAAATTTTATGGGGACTGCCTTGACTGAGTGTATCTTTTTCCTTCTTTCTTTCTTTAAAGCTACTTTTCTTTCTTTTAACTATAGGTTTCATTACAGGTAAACTGTCTAGCACTAAACTGATTCCCCACTTTTTGCCTGTAGACTAAAACCAAAGTATAAAGTGGGACATGAAAAATGATCATGCTGATCCTCTTCGCCTCTCACCCTTCCAGTGAAAACTAGACTCATAAAACCTTCCGTTTAAGTCTTAGACTGAGTTAAGGTCAATTCTTCTTTTTAACTGAATCCACTCTATTTTCTCTCATCATCCTCCAAATATGTTCTTTTCACGGCCTTTCATAGCCTTTTATGAAATGTTTGTCCTAAATCTCTTTTATTTTGAGTGGCACTTATAAACTAGAGTCTAACACTGAGCAGATGTATTCATTTAATAGTTTGCTTTGATGGCTCCTTTAAGAGGCTTTCTAATCTTTCTATTTTACCATTGGGTTTGGTGTTTTATGCTCTTTTAGCAGGTGTCATACCTTCATCAGATGTTTTCATTTTAAGCTGTTGACTTATAAACACATGGCCTACGGGGATTGATGTGCAGACAATTTATTCACTTACAGATTTATTCTCCTGTTCATTTTTGTATTTAGTGCAGGGAAACCTAGACTGATTGATAATGACAGTTCATTGGTAAAAGTGACTCTTTCAGTGACCAAAATAATTGTTTCCTCCAGATGACAAAAGGTCAGGGAGAGATCACTCTCATGTAAAGAGGATTTTGAGAAAAAAAAAGTTAATTAAAAAACAAAATGCTTTCATAGTTCTCTCAGTCTGAATTTTAGGAGAAAATGTCATTTTTACATTTCTTCTGGGGACACTTGAAGATTGTCTTTTAAACCCTTTCATTGTTCCAAGCTGCTCATACTATTCCAAACATAATATGCTTTGCTTGAAGTTGACATGTTCTGATCTTATGTACTAGGAACAGATCACCCTTCTATATAAGAGAGGAAATGGGGAGAAACTGTCCTCCTTCTATTTGGTGTATAAAGGGGGTCAGGGCAGGAGTATTAAATGAAAGCTGTGTATAACCAGTGGACTATAGTAACAGCCTGATTCTTTGCACACTTTGATGATGCAGGTGAGGAAAGGGATTCAATGAGCAACACAAATAAGTTGGTCTGTGCCTGGGCCTGGTTCTCCATGAAAGTTTATCTGTGCAAAGAGGAGGTGTCCCAGACCCTCTATCTTAGAGTCTTTTCTGAGAAAGGACATGATATCAGAGACTTTGATTTTTGCCTTAGGTGTGTGGATATCTACTGAGGACACTCGCTGAGCTGGCCTTTCTCCAAACTCTAGTACCTGCAAATGGCCTGGGGCATCTCATAAGAGCAAAGCATCTGTCAACATGGAGAGGGAAGATAAAAAGTTTCAGACTGCCTCATTTGATGTCTAATCTTTTCTGTAGTGTTATAAAATGAGTTTGATGGTCCACTCAGTCTTCTGTGACTGATTGTCTTCAAAAGCTACTGAGTGAGTCCGCTTGATTCAGTATCATTTCTACCTGTGCCCAGGAGGGGCCAGAACTGAGCCAGCATGGAGATGGAATTTCCCTGGCTTCCTAGGCACAGAAAAGGCCTCTCCTTAGTGAAGAATGGGAATGTGGCCAGCCCTGGGAAGAATGTGCATGACTTCTCTTTGTGTTGTGCCCTGTGGTCCTGTCAAAGAATAAAAAGGACCAAAATATGAATACGTGTTAAAGGTGGGAGTAGAGCTAGAGGAGAGGAGGTTTGCAGATTATTTTGAAGGTGAACTGTTTTGAGAAATATTTTCTGTCAAGGAAAAGCTCACAACTCTCTACCATCTGGGAGATCATGTTAAAATTTAGTTTAAGTATAACTAAGAGAATTTTTAGAATCCGTTGTTAAATATAGACAGGTCAGGATCCTTCCTTCCCTCCCTCCCTCCTTCCCTCCCTCTCTCCTTCCCTCTCTCCTTCCTTCTTCTCTTTCTTCTTCCCTCCCTCCTTCTCATCCCCCCTTCCTTTCCTTCCTTTCTTCCTATTTCCCTTTCTTACTCTGAGAGCTCTTTGATACTTCTAACAGTCATTTAACTCAGGTTTTATTTCTAAATCAAAATATAGCTGTCAGTGAGTATACTCCCCAGAGAATGGTGAATTCCTTGAGAGGAGCAGCCATGTTTATTTGACATTTTGCTTTCATCACTAGCATTCAGCAATGCTTCTCTTATTAGGCATCCTTTGTCAAATGTATGAATAAATGAATAAATAAATGAGTGACTGAGCAAGCAAAGTTAGGACTGTCACATACTGGAACAGGATTGCTTTTGAGTGGGTGAATCTGGCATTCAGCTGCATGTTTTATTTCCCCCTGCTGGCTTGTGTCCATACAAGACTATCAATACGGCTTCAGTCTACCTACCTATCCAGTGTGTTCAGTGATAGTTTTTTCACTCTCAAAACCAGGTTGTGGCTCAGTTGTTAGGAGGAAGAAAGGAACCTTGATGTCCTTAAGCAAGCAAGCAAGCAAGCAAACCAACCAATCCCAGTGTACTGGGGTCCTGCCATTTTCAGAGAAAAAAATCCTGGCCTTGAACAGCACAGAGGAGTTAAAGGCAGCCAGCAAAATGAAAACCCAAAGCTCCTGGGGAAAAGACAAGAACCAGAAAATGCAATAGTTAGCTGATAAAATGTCTACTTGAGTTTCGGCCAACTTCTTTGAACCTTGCCCTAATACATGGCCCCCAGTTGAAGTGGCAAGAAGGTGTCAGTGATAAATCACCCTGCCATGAAACAGCACAAACTTTTGTAAATTGCATGTGGAGGCCAGAATGGGTACAGGAATAGTGCAGTCTGGGCAGCCAGTGGGCCCCTGTGGGGTGGAGTACTTGTCCCTCCTTAGCCACTGGACGCCTTCTGTTCATTCATAGATGGAAGAGGAGCTGGGTTGTTTTCATTGAAGTATTGCATTGTATCTGTCAGGAGTAAACCCAACAAACACCAGAACGCTGAAAGGCAGGCAGAAATCCTCACCTTACATCCAGAGACTGGAGACTTGTCATGGACCCCTGAAAAATCAATTCCTTCTCTCTAACATCATAAAAACAGAGCAGAAAAAAAATCAACTAATGAAACAGTAAAACTACTCCTCTTAAACCATAATAGAATTAGAAAACAAATTAAAAATAGGTTAGCTATTATGTGAGCACATCTATTTTCCTGCTAGTACTGGGGTAAGGAGTTAGAACCCCTCAATACTTATAGAAATTCAGGCCACACATAGGCGTGGACCTGCATATTTTGGCAAGAAAGTAGAGTTGTCTGAGAGACATACCCCTTTTGATGTGATGGGATGTTGAGGACTCCCCATCTTCTGATGGCTCCCAAAGCTAAGCACTAGACTTTTCTCCAGCTGAACTCAATTTCAGTTGGAGTGTCAAACACTCAGTCCTTTAGAGGGCAGATTCTTGCACACCTAACATTTGTACTAGCTCTGAAGGATCTTTGCTGCTTGTGTATGCGCTATGTCCCTTGTTCGCTATCAGACTGCAAATTCCATAAGGTCAAAATCCATCTCTGATAATCTGGGTATCTTTCTTTGCTCTGCCCACCTTCTGGCATGCGAGGAGCATTTCATGAACACAGTGAGTGTACAATAAACATTTGTGGGGTAAATGAATGATTAGATTCCCTGTGCCCGGGCTCCCTGACATTTTTTAGCACCACACTACAATTTGGGGGCCAGCAGTGACATTCTGTTTCTGTGAACGCCATGTTTAACATTAAATTCCAGAATTATTATTATTTTTCCTTTCAAGATTCCACTTCTTTTTGAAGACTGATCCTCAATAATTCTCTCTCCTCTACCAACTCAGTCTCAAAATATGCACCCGAAAAACCTCACTTACCTTCTGTCTACTCTGCGTACCTTTCCCAGTAAATTCCAGAACAGCCCCTCATGAAGTGAACTCAGCTTGTGAGCCTCTCCCCTCCAACCTGCCTGTGCCTGGTGGGATGGGAGCATTTTCAGGCTGTTCTGTGGATGCCAGTGAAATGTTAAACAACGTGGTGTTCGGTGTGCTCAGGGGCCTAATGTGATGGGCAACCTGGCACCCTGGTGTCTTCGCATGTAAGGGCAGCCAAATCAAATCCCATGCCCGACTCAGGCTGAGATCTGGAGAAGCAGGAAGAAGCACGGTTTTAAATTACAAGGTTCTTCACCCATGTGCATTTCTTTCTGTGGAAATTTTCTGGAGGGTAGATGAAGAATCCCTTCTCATTTAATTGAGTTCCTTTATACCCCCACCTTCACACATACACACAGATGCAGACACAGGCATGCACACAGACACAGACACACACACATGCACACAGACACAGACACACACACATGCACACAGACACAGACACACACACATGCACACACACACAGACACACACACACGCACACAGACACAGACACACAGACACAGATACACACACACCACACACAGACACACACAGACAGACACACAGACACACACAGAGAGAGACACACACACACACACACACACACACACACACACTTGGTTATCTGAGGACAAGTGTTGGGTTGTTTGCTATTTTCCCAGGGTACAAAGTCTTGAAGAGTTTAATTGTGGATGTAATCTGAAGAATCAAAGTCAGCCTCATTCCTTAGAAGAATGAAGCAAGTGTAGGAGACAGAAATTGTTCATTCTGCAGTGCCCAAGTGGTGGAGCCCACTCTTTTCCCTTTGAGAAAAGTGGTGGGGTGGGGTGTGGTGATGGCAGGACTGAGTCAATTGTCCTTTTTATAGACACATGGGCTTCTGGGTTCACCCTTTCAGCTGGGTTTATCCTTACAGCTGGCTCCTTGATGTTTACTGTGGGCCAGCCCAGGCTGGGCCTGTGGTTGGTATGGCGTTCCAGTTGCTCTTTCTGCTGGTCGCTCTGTGCACTTGCCTATATATAGGGGGAAATGTTTTGAGAGAGAGAGAGAGAGAGAGAGAGAGAGAGAGAGAGAGATCGATCTGGTTAGAACAGGTTTCCTGTGGCTTGGACTGGTTTGAAGAATGGGAGGAACTTCTCAGCTTCCAAACAGGAGCTTGAGTCATTTCAATAGAAGGGCAAGCAGGAAGGAGGCACATGGAAGGAGGTGATAAACCTGTGGGAGATAGGAGACCACATCAAAGAATTATAGCAGAATTTTCCCTTGCTTTTCCCTTTCTGAGGCTGGGGGAAGGTTGAGCTTAGGGAGATGGATGGAGGAGCATTAAAAGAAGAAAAGATGAAGAATTCCAGTGTTCTTCATAGAAAGGTTAAGGGTTTTAGGGGAGATTTAGCCTCCTTTCCTCCAGGAATCTACCGGTGCAGGAGGCTTTTCTGGCCGTCTCCTGAGTTCCATTTCCTAAAATGCGTTTCCAGGCTGCTGATCTTGTCATGATGCAGTGCAGTAGTTGAATGCACAGAGAAGTCTTGACCATAGTATAAGCAGATTACCATTCTGAGGATTCATGTAGGCATG
Organism: Nannospalax galili; assembly: GCF_000622305.1. Lineage (NCBI taxonomy): Eukaryota > Metazoa > Chordata > Mammalia > Rodentia > Spalacidae > Nannospalax > Nannospalax galili. Next base: position 2,503,579 of record NW_008341810.1, on the reverse strand, counting down.
AACCCCAGTTCCATTTTTGTCCTTTTAAAATTTAGATCAAGTTAGAGTAGCCAGAGGCACCTTTCCCGGAAGGCTCAGAGTCAGCTCATCACCAGCTATGGCAGAATACAGTCCCACCGGTGAAAACTTCTCTGCACTTGATCTTAACCTATACCGTTATATTTACAATGTTCCTTTGAACATTTAATGTTTCATCTCTTCCAATCAATGCATCACTTCTGACAGCTTGGGATGGGATTTCTTTATGCATACCACTCTTCTTGCTGAGTTAAAAATTGTGGTCTCTTAAAGAGATTACATTTGCATTTGATCTTGTGTGGACCTCATGGGTCAAAGAGCATGTCAGCCTTTTGAATCTTTGCTCTTTCCTTGCTCTCTGACCTGCCACTGGTGAGGCCTGCTTCTCTCTTCCCATTGTCTTCCTGAATACGCTGGCTTCTGTTGCAGGGTCTTTTATTAGTGCGGACCTTTATAGTGCTGACTGAATTCTTCCCATCGAATCCAAGTCTCAGGTACTTTTTCTTTGTCCTCCCGATGCTCTCTCAATGCTCTGCTAAGCTACTTTATCAGCACATGGAAAAGAGAGAATGTTCTGTCAATAACAATATTTTATCTAGGGCTCCTGACCAATTAGTATAAGGGCCATCACTCAAATCCTATTTTCTAGTAGTAAGAAGGTGCACTTTTTTGAAAGGGCTGAAGCAAGAGGAGAGAATCACCATTCATTATTGGGAACTTAGACTAGAGAGTGAATAAAAGCTGAACAGCCTCTCGGGGGGATTTACAATTCACTTCTTTTTAAAGGAAAAACCTCTCATTTTATTAAAAGAAAGGAGACTTTGAAAACTTCAAAAGTCCTTCTAAGATACAGAGAACCATTGAATGCTGGTTTGATTTCAGATATCAAAGATTTTCTACCAGTTTCTATTTAGAGGTGGGGAAACTGAGGTACAGTCTTCAAAAATTGTACACATGGTAAACACACCATCAGCATGCGTAGCCAGGCTTTAAGGACTCCCAGACTGCTCTTTTCTATATGCAGACATACAAAATGTATTTGTTTGGCACCTTTCACATTGCTGGCTAGATGCTGGGTGCTAAACACACAAGACAGAATGACACAAGACAGGTGAGAAGGTTGCTGTTTTGAAGGGGATTTATGGGTTTTTTTTATGAACTATAAGATATAAGAGGAGAAATTAGAGGAGTGTGAGGCTTGATATGTAATCAGGTGTGAGATGGTGTGCAGTGAAAAGGAATAGCCTTCAACAGTCACTGTGTCCGGTTGTGATTTGTATAACATATGAAGCCTAAACTAAGTCCTTGAAGAGCCAGTAGGGTGACGCTATGTAACACGACAAGGAGAAGACAGAGCAGGCTCAACATGAAATAAATGAGATCAGAACGGTGAATATGGGACACAAAAGCCACTCGCCCCACATTTTATTCATGTCAAAACTTACTCAGTGGTTACTGTTCTTTTCCTAGAGTGAGTCTCTGACTTTGCTTCTCTCTGTCTCTGTCTCTCTCTCTCCCCGTTCTCTCACTTTCTCCATCTCTCTCACACACAATTTCTGGTAGTCAGGATGAAATAGTTGGAGTATACATGGGACAATGAAAGGTATTTGCTAACCCCCATACAGGGGATGAAAGACCTCCTAGGATAGAGTAATGGACTCCTATTTTAATATTAAAAGATAAAAATAATAAACACTACTTTTGATAGTCATAAATAATATTTGTCATGGTGATCTATGGTTAAGAGGCCTGAGATATTTATGCATAATCGACTTTGCATTTTAATTATTTTTGTCATGTTAGAATTCCCCAAATCCAGCACTTACTATGTGCCTCAGATATACTGGTCATGCAGTAAATATTTGTTGAATGAATGAAACTCACAGAGAAGTTACTTGTAGCCTTGAAAAGGTGAACGGCCAGAGTTTTATAAGCTGAATCCATCTAGCTCATGCTGGGACCCGAGCCAGGAGTAGTACATCTGCCATATATCTCCATGTATCAACTCCCCTCTCCTGTAAAATTGGTATCAGCAGGGCCTTCCGGTTCCTGCCATGCACATTTGCAACATTAATTTACAGGGAAAATTTATTAGTAAGAAATAGTAGCAATTTTAACTTACTTGTTTTCATGTGTTTTAATGTCCTATTCAACTCTTTCTACTTCAAGTAATATGGCAGGTTGTATTTATAGGGAATAGATTGACACTTTTATTTTTATTTCAGTTATTAATCAATAAGATTGAAAAATGAATGAGATCAGGAATTTCAGTCTTGTATTTCAACTGCTTACGCACAAGAGGATATTTCTTAGGCATCTACTCTGCTCTGGAGCTGTATAAGGCAAAGTGAGGGATACAGAGACCACAAGGCATGGCTCCTAGGTTCAAGGAGTTCAGAACCTTGGAAACATAATGATGTCATCAGTGTGGTACAGAACCTGTTCCTGATAGCATGTGTCCCTTCCACAGGAGTGATTCAGTGGGCACGTATAAATAGAATCTTTGACATTTTTTTCCTTTTTCGGGGGGGGGGGATAGGCTCTCCCTATAGCCCCAGCTGACCTGGAACTCACTACATAGACCAGGATGACCTTGATATCATAGAGATCCACCTGCCTCTGCCTCCTGAGTGCTGGGATCAAAGGCATGTGCCACGATGCCTGGCTGATATTCTTTAAATTCCTAACTTACAGTCACTGAATACATTTCATTTCTCCTGTCCCAGTTGTTTCATAATGGCTACTTGGAGTTCGTTGTCAAAAGTGAACTCTAAGGCCATGAATAGATTCTAGGGAAAAGGGTAGTAACTGGTGAGTGATACCAGCCTATGAGCAAAGGAGGGTGATGTAGCCTAGGCCAAGGAAATGTACCATATTTGTACTGAGAAATAGGCTTCTAGTAACAGTCCTTAACACTTCCCCCTAGTTATGACTCCAATTTTCCTAAGGATTTTGTATTCAGAAGTAGAAGCCATAAATGTCATGTGTTTAAAATGAGGGTGTGAATACAACCAGATGGACTTCTGGGGGTATTAAAGAAATATTAGAAGAGTCTTGAATGGTCAAGATATTAATAAACCATTTCTAGATGTTTTTCTTAGAGTGATGATGATGATAGTATTTGCATATTGCTTTGTACTTTATGAAGCACTTAGACAAACTGGAAAAACCCTAACTATATATAAGTGGAGTATCGGCTAAATAAATCAAGGTATTTCACACAATGGGATACAAGCAGCCATTTGAATGCTGGTCAGTCTTCATGCCGAACAAGCAAGTTGAACAGAAGCATATTGTGTATCCCACTATTTGAAAATTATGTTTTCATAAAACATGTTTGTGTTTTTAACATTTTTTCTACTTATGTATGTGTATCTCTGTGTCTTTATGTGTATCTCTCTCTCTCTCTCTCTCTCTCAGCTGTCTCTCCAGCACACATGCCTATGTTTATGGCTTAAAATAAACATCTTAAATTACATGAAAGTGCTAACAATGATTCTCATTGTCTCATTGTTGAGATGCAGAGGAATTTTGCTTTCTCATTTTATATTCTTGAATTTTCAGAAATCCTTTTGTTGAACATTGTATAAAAAGAAAACAAAGACAGTAAAATTACTAATAGAAAAACTTCAGCTCATTTTATTTATTTAAGGCCCCACCATCCTTAAAATTATTTTGTGGATAGTTATTCTTTGCAATTTATAAAGAAAGATCAGGAGTTCAAATTAATTGGTAAGACTTAATTTTCTTCAATGCCAGGCAATGTTCTGGTTAGTTTACAAACATAAGTTCATTCCATTTTCCCAGCCATCCTTTGATGAAGATACTGGTATTGTCCACATCTTACAGAAGAAGATGAAAGCACAGAGAGGAGAGGTAAATTGTCAGAGGTCACAGAGCTAGACCCAGGATTTAAAACCAGATCATATGACTCCAGAGTCTGCAAGTTTCAGTTTGTTGTGCTGCCTGCTCGAAAGCACAGAGGGGTATATATCCTTTCTCACAATGCACTTGCATGTGCCTTGTATTCAGTGTCTGTAATGGATGGACAGGCAATAATTTCCCCACCCCAGCATAACCTCATGGCATGCTGTAGCTTTTTAGTATGACTTCATGAGAAATTTCTCTTGGAATTCAAATAAGGACTAAAATCTCTCCCTCCATTTTCTCTCCCTCCCTCCTGCTCTCCCTTCTTCGACCCTTTCCTATCTCCATCTCTAGTTTTCTCCTTGTCCCTTCCTCCCTATGCTCTCTCTTTTACCCTCCTCACCTCTCACCTACCATGTTCCAGTAACTATTCTAGGAAATTTAGATAAAATGGTAAACAAAAATACAGATCTGTGTCATTAACTTTGCATTTCAGGAGAATTAAAGGAAAATAATCAAAAGATGCACATTGTAGTATATTGATAAATGCTATAGAGAAAAATATGGAGGAAACAAAGACATTAATGTCTAGGCACCAAGAATAGGGATGACATTACGATTAGTTAAGAAGTTCAGGAAGTCCTAGGGTTGGATAACAAAGCAAATATTTACTTAATCTAATACATTTTAGATTTTGTTGGGATTTCCGGGAAGCTTGGAGCTAAAAAGTTGGTTATAATATTCACACTTATGTTGTTTCATGTATCTAACTTTGTACGGAACCCAAAATTATACCTTTTTTTTGTCTTTTTGAGACAGGGTCTCCCCATAGCCCCAGCAGGCTTGGAACTCGCTATGTAGACCAGGCTGGTATCCATCATACAGAAATCCACCTACCTCTGCCTCTCAAGAGCTGGAACTAAAGGCATGCATCACCATGCCTGGCCTCTCAAACTCTACTTCCATAGATAGTGAGAACATACTCATTTTCTTTTTTGAGTGAGGTTTCAGGCAAACAGGCTAGGTACATGCTCTACAACTGAGTTACATCCCAGCTCTATAATTTTGATTTTGTGGTGCTGATAATTGAACTTAGGACCTTCCTCATACTATATTAGTGCTCCACCACTGAGCTCTACCCATAAGATATAAAAATTTTTAAATATTTATTATTTTTATTTTATGTGTATAAATGTATTGCCTTCATGTATTTAAGTGTATCCATGTTGCACAATGCTCTCAAAGGTCAGAATACAGCATGGGATTCCCCTGGAACTGGACTTACAGATGGTTATTCGCCTCCATGTGTATGCTGAGAACTGAACCCAGGTCCTCTGCAAGAGCCATCTATCCAGCCCTGATAAAAATTTTAAACATTAACAAAAGAATGAAATTAGTATAAAGTATGAAAGAAAGGAGACAGTCCCTTTTCCTCCAGCCCCGGGGAGCCGCTCTTCTTTTTCACCCACACTGACTCCATCTCCTCTCCTTTCACCGCCTCTGTCCAACAGGAATTGTGTGCACATGCATATCGTTTATCATGTGCATCATCTTTCCTAATTTTCACTTCCAGAAAGGTCTAGATTTGGTTTTGTTGAATAGTAATGGCTTTTTTTTTCTCCTGTAAAATACTAAAATATTTGTCTGGGAAGATTGCTAAAGTCCATGAAGTCCTTGCCAGGCAAACAAGAAGACCTGGTGTAATACCCACCACCTATGTGAAAAGCTGACTGCAGGGGCATGTACTTGTAGTCTTAATGAGGGGGAGGTGGGGCTGGAGGATCCCTGGTGCTTGCCAGTCAACCTGCCTGACTGAAGTGCCAAGCCCAGATCCCAGAGAGAAAACTCTCAAGAAATAAGGTGGAAAAGTCCCAAGGAACAACATTCAAAGTTGACTGTTGACTTCAACAGAAGTATACTATATACATACATACACAATTTAAAAACTGATACCAAATCTTTGCCCTTTATTTACCCTGACCTTTTTGGGGAATGGTGGAACTTTCTAGGACCTACATGATTCTTAGCAGGAGTCATGAATGTTGATGGATGTTGTAGTTTTACAGGCTAATTAAAACTACAGTTACTTATAAGGTTTCATTTAGAAATTGCCACAATGTGTGCCTGCTGGTAATTGATGACAAATATTTGCTATTTATCAATAATGTAAGATATTTATACTCGCCTCACATCTCCTGCTGTTATGCTCACAGTTTTAGTTTGGGAGGTTAAGAAATAATGCTTCATGTTACAATCAGTAGCTAGAACATAAATCAAGATAATGTTGATTGACATTCTAGTATTGGGCAAGGATCAGGCCATACTTACCTGCAGTTAACATGGTTAATCACGAAAGAGAGAGATCCTGGGTTTTAGATATAATTTTGAAGCTATTTGTTGTGTATATTAACAACATTGCTCTTTGGTTATTGTCCTTAAATAAGGGTGAAAAAACACATCCTAAACTCATTCCAGTTGGTTGTGTTCAAAATTATACTGTCAAGTTTTGGTCAAGTTTGGGAGAAGAGATACTTGTGTATAGCGTAAGGCCTTTGTGAGACTGTGGGTTCAGACAGTCTGAAATTGTGGTGGGTTGTGGAGCTGTTTGTCTTCTCCACTAGATTTAAAGACAGTTTTTTTTACTTATCTTGGTACCTAATGGGGTTTTTTAAATGGAAGTTGCTCAGTAAGTGTCTGAAGACTAAATAATATGAATTTATACCCATATGATTATCTTATAGGAAAGAATATATAAAAAGTGCCTACCCAATTTTTCAATATGTGAAGAGAACCAATAAATGTACAGAGCTTAGGAAAATACCTGAAATATTAATAAGTCAGAAGTAAGATTGTAATAGTCTCTGTATATTTTCTGATTATTTCCAGAACAGAACATAGTGGTTGGACAGAGTTGAGCTTTGTAAAGATTTTATTTCGTAACTGAATGCTGCAAGAGTACTTGATTCCCTGCTAGAATAAGAGAGGTATCCATTCTCTGGGCCTTCCCAGAATTTCCTGGCTGACTTTACTCCAGTGCACTGTACTGAAATGATTCTACTTTCTTTTCACTTGCTCATGTACTAACTTGTGAGTGCTCCTCACAGTGTAAAGGCCAGTCCAGGCTGGGGAATATACAGATGCATGGTGCCTGTCAATGGAATGGATAGATGAACAGATATATGCCTCTGCTGTCTTCTGCCTCTAGCGCAGAAGCAAAATGATGGGAGTTGATACCAAGGACTACAGAAAACTTTTCCTCTGTCTCTACATAGCTACAGAACTGTGTCATCCATTCAACACATTTACTGAGTTGCTTGTCACTGTTTTCTCACATAACTGTGAGCAAACAATGCTCTTGTCTTCGTGGAGTGTACATTCAGGTTTCGTGTTATTCACGGTTTCTTTCCTCAGACAGTTCTGAATTTGCTTCTGGAAAAAATGAAAGCGCATTGGAAATTACTATCCTGAGCTTTGAGATATTTCACCAGTTAATCTACTGCAGATAAAAGGTCTCCATTCTGCTTGTTTTATGAGCACATTAGTTATACTAGGGTGTAGGTGGCACATGATTGTTGGGGTTGGCAAGGCTACTATGTGTAGAGCCAGTAGCCAGACTGGAAATTCAATGAAGGGTTTCAACCTTGAGCTCACAGTTCTCAGGTCAGCATGCAGCCTAGCAATTCTAAATGGATTTCTGTTATAAGCTTCTTTCTCAAGGAAACTTTAAGTTTTGATCTTGAGACCTTAAGATGGCTAGATGAAACCAGTTCATAACTGACCATAAATACTAATCACATCTACAGAATACTTTCACAGCAACATCTAAATTAGTGTTTGATCAAACAACTGGACATAATGGGCCTAACCATGCTGACACAAAATTAACATCAGTGTTATTAGTGCCTCGGAGCTGTATAGACTCTTCCTAAACCCCTAAGAATTAGGCGTGATGAATCTCACTTTACGTGTAAGGAAACTATTGTACACAGAGACTGCCACTTGTCCTACTGAGCTCAGTATCTGAAGCCAGGGCTGAAGCTCCGCTCTACCAGGCTGAAAACCCAGTGGTGAACCTTCTTGTGACAATGTGGGCTTCTCATCTGGATTTCTCTTTATATTCATCTTTTCTGATGAACTTCTTACTTAAAAGTTAATTTCTTACATTGGTTATCTTCTCAAGAAATCCCAAATTAATCCTAATGACCTCTTTGTGATTCAATTTATCATTCCTATTTTGTAATCATTCCTATTTAGTAATTGACTTTGTTTGGTGACAGGTAGATCCAGGGTTGCCCATAAGATTCCACTTTTTAAAATAGGTGCTGTTTTTCTTTTTCTGGGTATGGTGACCAATGCCTACAATCCCAGCACTTGGGAGAGTGAGGCAGGAGAATTCCCACCAATATAAGGATAACCTGGGCTACAGAGCAAAACGCTGTCTCAAAAATCCCTCCCCCCAATTTGGTTCATATTAAAATCGATCAATGTACACATTAGTATTTTTGATGAAATTCACATGCGTTTATAACACATTCTTTAATCCTTGGTGGATAATGTGATTTTCTTTTGTCCAATTGGAATGTTATTGATTGATTATGGTTTGATACATTTCCTGGTTAAATACATGATGCCTTATCTTGGTTCATCAATAATTAATATCATGTACTTGCAGACTTGTGGCCCATTAAGATTGTCAGTACCTGGGAGAAGGTGGCAGTGTGATGATGTCATGGCTGTGACTGTGTGTTCCAATCTGTCATCTTAGGATCTCAGGTCAAATCACAAAATGTGGGAATGTGCATTAGACTCATTTGTGTCTATGTTTATGGCCCCATAAGATTATAAATGACTTAAAGGAGTAGATTGCATTTTGTTTATACTTGTAAATAAGATCAGTAGGCAATACCATTACCTTGATGATCCAACAGTGGAAGGCAGTTGTTTTCCTGAGTGTGCAAACACTTAGAATGATTTCAGAGTAGGAGAGGAAGAAATGATTTGTTCTGATAATGCTGCCTCACCCTCTGTCATTCTCCTCCAGGCAGCCTGGGTTTCTCAGATGTTACATAGCACTCACTATGACTGTTGGATTCCTCTCTGGTTTCATATTCAAAGATTCCATTGTTCTTAAGACTGTGAATCCCTTGAGACCAGGACCCAGGTCCAGCTCACCTTCTAGCTTCCCAGAAGTTTAAGTAGTAATATCTGAACCTTTAGCCTGTGAGAAAAGGAGGTAGGTGGTTGGAGGATGAGTGCCTGCTAGGGCCATGCACTCTGCAATCAGGCCACCCGGCACAAAATCCCAACCATCCTGCTTAATTCCTGTGAGACCATCTGCGTCTTCATCTGACACAGGAGGGATAAAATAGCTTTCATTCCACTGGATAGTATCACAGAAGCACTTAGATTAGTAGTGGATTCCTCATGGACATTGTAAGTTAGGTTAGAAACAAACACCTATTTCTATTTTCAATGCTTCTTTGCTTTGTCTCTTTGATCCTCTGGTGATTTTCTGGTTTTTTTTTTTTTTTTTTTTTTTTTTTTTTTTTTTATTTATTTGCTTAAAGACCAATTTCCATGGTGGGATCATGTCAACAGCTGTACCTACCACTCGATAAACCCAGCTCTCGCCCCCTCTCTGTATTCTTTGCATTTCTCTTGCAACTAATCCCAATCCTTTTATGAATCAGCATTGGTTATCAGGATTATTTTATTTTCTGGCTTCCTTCCATTGAAGAGAACTAATATTTACCAAATGTCTACCTGGTACCAATCTAGTGTCTGATCCCCATATACACATGTGGAAAATCTATATTTTATAGATGCCCAAGGATTTTAAGTACCTTGAACCATCCAGAGTTAGGAAGTGTCGCAGTCTGGTTCTGTCTCATGTCAAAGGAAAAACTGTCTTCCCTACAAATGTGTTATCTGTTCTCCCCGGACACCTTCCTTAGGGTCCCTACGTGCTCTGCCCCCAACAGCTCACCAATAGCAAGGAGGAGCCACATGTTCTTCACCAGCCAAGAATGCCTCTTTCAACCTTTTGTTATGCTCTTAGACCTTGTAGTGGAAGACCCATGAATGGATAGGCAAGGCTCTGGCAAGCCATAGCTGTTTTCCTTTATTTGTATATTGGCATTCACACAGGATTACCCAATACTACTATAAACAAGCAAGTGAGGCACCCAAGAAAGCAGGACAGCAGCATTTTTTATTTCAAAGCACATTTATTCATTCAGTCTTCTAAAGAAATCACCAAACAACTATTATGTCAATGGTGAGAACTTGGCTGAGTATCTCTATATATGCATAGCTTAGGGATGAGTCTAGTATATATTTTGAATTATATAAGGAGCAGGTATCTATAAATATCTTTGTAGGGCCTGGCTATATTTATGAGGTTAATTAGATCTATTTTCAAGCCTTTAACTGATCCCCACCCCCACCCCTTCAACACATGTGCTATTATTGTATTCACATGTGGGTATTTTGATTGATTGGGTGCCCAACTTTAAGACTATAAGTGCTTTCAGAAATATAGTCATAAAATCTTATACAAGCTAAGCACCTGGCATAGTACTAGACCATCTTTTGTAGCATATCACATTCTTGTTGAATTTTATTCTAAGCATTTGCAGATATGTACAGTCCCATGTATAATTACACATGAGAAGTTTGTGGTGTTTGTCTTGCTATTGCATCATAGAGATGAGACTCTCCAATGGAGTCTGTTAGCAAGAAGTTTTAGTTCAATTTTAAGTTTTAGGATCAAATTTATCTGCATTTACAAGGTAAGAAGACTATGAGCAATTCATGTTACAGGCTTATCATACCCAATTGGAAAAATCCTGAAACACAGTTTATTTTTTAGAATTTATTTTATTATATTTAATTACGTATGTGTGCGTGCGTGCATGCGTGCGTGCATGTGTGTGTGTGTGTATCTGTATGGGGGCTTGTGCATGAGAGTGCAGGAACTCACAGAGACCAGAAGAGGGCATTGGATCTGCTCAAGCTAGAGTTACAGGCAGTTGTGAGCCACCTGCTTAAGTGTTGGGAACTGAACTTGGGTCCTCTGTAAGGGCAGTGTTCCCTTTTCACTGCTGAACCATCTTTCCAGTTCAGAGACACAAGATTTTATGTGTCAGCATAACAAACAGCGATGGAAAACTTTCCACTCTACTTCTTGATAAGCTGCAGCATAAATTCAGATGCACTAAAACTATTATATGAAATTACTTTCAAACTATGTAAGGTATATGAAACACACATAAATTTGATGTGTAGATATGCCCACTCTCACTGTATGTCATTACGTAGACAAAAATATTTAAAAAATGTAAAGACAATCAAGGAAAAAAACAAACAAACAAACAAAAAAACCTGGGCTTCAAAACACTTTTTGGTCCCCAGCATTTCAAATAAGAAATAGTCTGTAGCAGGCAGAGTTCATGTGAGGGAGAAGGAAGTCTATTCTGCCGCCTTTGACACATCTAACATTACAGTCTGAGGCTATAAATAACAACTGTAGACATGGATTGAAGAGACAGATTCCTTGTTAATTTTCCAAGCAGAATGGCGTTTTCTTTCCTGTTCCCAAGTCCCCTTTCTAATGGTGGTGGTTATTGATAATGCTTAGAAAAGGTAAAAGATGAACTATATGCATACATTTCTGTATGGTACCAATTTATTCTGCTTATTTCCAATTCTGGGCATTTATAGAGTTAGTTTTATGATTCTAAGTTTAAATAGTCCAAGAAAATTTCAGTGCTTATGAGCAATTTAACTTTTTTTTTTTTTTTTTTTTTTTGAAATTCACCCTCCCGGGCTGTTTTAAGTTTTTTCTTTTTTTTTTTTTTTTTTTTTTTTTCTGAGAAATTCACCCTTCTGGGCAATTTTCACTGTTTTAGTTTTTTGTATTTGATGTTTGATGATTTTTCTTATGAGCATTTAAAGAGACATTTGACACTGGAAAATGTGACATCATCACTAGTTCTTTCAGAGAATTCCACCTGGTGGCAAGTAGTATGGTCTCTTTGCTTAGATATTTGCCCCGCTGTGCACTAACTAAGCAATGGTTGTGAATTCAAATATTATTTCCATTTTAACATTTTCAAGAATATTTTTTTTTCTTTTCATGCAGGTCTTTGTTGCTAAAAAAGAACCTCTCTTACACATCCATTGTTTGGGCTCAGTTTACACTCCGAACATTGTTTGCCCTTTCTCCCTTCTCTGTGTAAAGACAGCCAGAGGAAAACATGGGCCACTGTTTACCACTCATTTCTTTTCAGCAGTACCAATCCCGCATAGAATAAAAAGTACAAACACGTTTTATTTCCATGAGTAAGGAGGGAGAGGAAAGCTCATGAGAACACAGAACTTGTTGGAACTATAAATCTTGAACCAAGAAGGGAACGGGCATAGGAGAACACCTACTACCTGCCAGGCTGTGTGGAAATCTCATCTCATCCTTGAATTAGTTGGTCCTGTATGATACAGTAGCTATGAGCCCATTTATTTTTCTGAGGAAATTGAGGATTGGAGAAGTCATTTAGCTCAAAGGATGGAATTGAGGTGGAGTAGAGTGGACTGGCAAGAGCTAATGTCCTGTTGTGTCTCTGATGTTCCTGGCTAGGTGTGTGGTCAATGCAACCAACGCATTTGGCATCCATCTGATTCTGATTCCACTCTGAAGTGTTTATTCTTAGCAGCATAATTTGTATATATGGAAAAAATGATGGATGTGAACTTGACTTAATGCTCCTGGAGAAAGCAAGTTCTTCTTTTAAAAATCATTGTTGTCGCATAAAACCATAAAATAAAAAGCATGCTGCATCCATTCTTACTAAGTCACAATATAGTCAGTGCAGCTGGGGTCCTCAGGTATAGTAGTGATAAGTGGCGGTGGGTATTTTAGACCTACTTGTCACATGCATATCTCCCCCTATGTCTGTATGCCATCTCCAGTGACCTTTGTTCTTCTAGGCTCACAAGGTATGAGGTTATCAGAGGATGCAGTCTAGTCTGGCTTTGTGTTCTGGGTCATTTGCTTTGGACACTTCCCCATTGAATGATGGCCCACCAGTTAACCAGAGGACCCAGGTGCTTTGGAACTTTATTGTAAAACCAGAGTCATTGCTTCCCAAACCTACAAAATATTCAATATATTTTTTAAGACAGGGTCTCACTAAGTAGCTCAGGTTGTCCTAGGGCTGGCCTGCCACTCACAAATATCGACCAGCTTTTGCCTCTGGAGGATTAGGATTAAAGGCATACACTACTATACCTGTGAGTTTGGTGGATGTTTTTTGACAAACATTTCCTAAATCAGAGTAGATTAGGAACCACACATCTTAGCCCCCCTTTTTGAAGACTGATATCACAAGGAATTTTGAGAGGCCCTATATTGTGTGAATTTTCCACATCTGATTGCATTTCTAATAGTAAATTGTGAAATATCTACTGGAAGTTGATTCTGTTACTCATGCTGAGAGGTAAAGGTAAGGTTAGATTGCTGAGATCTGTTCTAGATATGAATGTATTGAACATATTTCACCGAACCGACTTGCATGAGAGTGCATAGAGTGTAGCGTGGAAACATCTTTGTGATATGTTTTGCCATGCAGTTTAGGTATGTGTTGATCTAGGCCCATCATTTGGAATTACTGCCTTTGAGAGGAGCTTTCATTTCATTGAGGAAGGGTAGTAAAGATCTTTATCTTTTGGGGGTACACTTCCAGGGCGTGGATGAAACACTTCCCAGTTCACTTGAGAATGGAGCATTCCTTTAAATGACATGTCAGATCAAATTGGTAGATGCTTATGGTGAGATGTCCTTTAGTCAAAGCAGAGTGCTGTGTCCAGGCTGGGTTCCCCTAGTTCTGGTTTTTCCCTGATTTCCCTGGTGGTTTTAGTTAGGTGTGTGTGGTGGCTTTACACTTCTTCTCTACCCAAAGCAGTGAATCCCTTTTGATATGTAGGGAATTCCTAGAAGCTTAAATTATATGACTGTTGGGTACAAACAAAAACAATTTTTCTGCATTGCCTGGTCATTAAAAGCCAAATATAGTGAGGCATACTTACTCAAGCCCACACTCTCTCATTTTCCAGCTGTTTGTTTTTAGAAAAGTTACTTAAGTTCTCTAAACTTCAGTGAGATTATCCCTAGAGTCAACAGAACAACAGTGCTTACTTCCACCATTAGTGTAAGGATTAAATGTGATAATCCACGTAACACAGCATAGTGCTTGGAACACAGTACAGAGCCCCCAAAAATCTGGCATCCTTTCTTTCTTACTGTTATGTTTACTGCAGTGTAAAGATTATGAACTATGAACTCAGAGAAACAAAGGAGATTTGGTTGTTTGAACATTGAAGGGCAAGTTGAGGGAATCAAGAGAACCTGCCTTCTTTCCCTTTAGACTTGTTTATTACAGTTTTAGGTTACCATGGAAACCTCTAGAATTAAGATGGAATTACTGAACTAAGCACTCAATGAACACTTCTGGAAAGAAAAGCCATAACATGTATATATGTTGTAAGTTGTTTCTAGATGAATTAGTTATTGGGGGACAAGCATTGATAGAAACTTCTGACTCTTGTCTCTTAGTGTTAACTGACTTCACTGAAACTCATGATCAGGAGTTGAAATACAACCTGGATCATGTCTTGATGTTGATCTCTTTGTGGGTCATTCCTTGAAGTTGCTGATAGTTATAGCCAGAATTCCCAAATGTGAAGACACTCTTTACATGCCAGGGTGTGTGGCTTTCTGAAATAGATTCTGCAGCCGAAAAGGACTCCAAGCATTTTCTGAGAAGGGCTGACCTCCTTTCATGCCACTTACTGAGAATTAAAGCTGCAAGGGAAAACTAGTTTGGGCATGTGGCACAGCACTTAGCACCGCTGCTGCCAGGGAACGAGATTTGTGTTTCTAAGGAGATACAACAAAAAGGAGAATGCTTTAAGAGCCAGCGGCTGTCAGAGTGGAAAAATATCTATGTTCAGAAAGGGAAACAGAAGCTGAATTAAGTAATTTTATACACACGTTACAGGGCTAGTAATTCTTGAATTCAAAAGCAAACAGTTGTGACCACAAAAGGCTTAGTATATCTCAGCTGATCTTAGCTTGCAGACTCGAACTGGATATGATTGGTACTGACCTGAGCTACACACATGATTTTAAGATGCCCTGACTCCTGTCTTCCATTCTGTTGGGCTGTATTAATAACAGGGATCAAAGGGTGACATCATCAAACAGAGGTTTAGGCAGCCTCCTGACAATATATTCTGAATAAAAGACAGGAGGAAAGCCCAAGTTCTAACAACTGGACGAGCAAAACAAAGTCCTCCACCAACCTCTTCAATGTCCACATCAGCCTGTTTGCAAATATTCACTCCTGTTCTGGCATGAAAAGATATCCTGAAGGGGCTCAGTGGCTGAAGTATCATCACAGGATAGAAATCACAGGGAGAGTGCACTGAGGAAAAATTACAGTACTGCTATATTTACTTAGTGCCTCTGCCCTGGGGTTTTATTTTCCACAGTTGGAAAGGGAACCACCTGTCTCAACTGCTGATGTCAGAGAGCTCCCTCGAGACTCAGGGCTGTTGGAAAGCACATGATACTGTACATATTTGCTCTTACGTCCATATCTGGCTAAGATCAGGTTTCAGATTTGTGTCGTATTGTGGAGTTCATTGAGCAGTGATTCCCAGGTGCCCTCCCACGTCACTGTGCCCATGTGAATTAAAAAGTAGCCCATGTAGGCCCCTGTTGTGAGCACTGTCTCAGTTTGGGATAGGAGTATTTGCAGACCAGCAAAATGAATGACTTGAGTGTTGGGGGTTGTCATCCATGGATTCACTTGTAACGGTAAGTATCAGGCATTTTCCCTGCACCTAAGACCCATTCTGCTGTTGATGTGAGGGGATTTGTTTTATTTCTAATGATGAAGATGGTTTTTAAAAACAATATAAGATATTATTATTATTATTATTATTTTGTGGTACTGTGGTTGATCCTAGAGCCTTATGTATGATAGGCAAGCGCTCTATCACTGAGCTATATCCTCTGCCCTTATTGTGTTTATTACTAACGAGGCAAAAAGGAGATTAATATGTGCTGTTTTATTTTTATACTAATATGAAGTAATTGTTGCGTAGTGAATGAAAGACATAAACTGGAAAGACTGAATATTATGAATATGCATTGAGATAATATATTGCATTTTGTTTTTGTTTGTTTTCTAAGGTTTTTTCAGATTTGTATAAATCGGTGCTCCAGTTCTTTGTGCCTGAACAGAATTAGATATTTTAAAAATGTAGCTCCTTAAAGAAATGTGAGGGCTACTATATTGCGAGACTCCAACTCCGGGGGGTACCATTTATGTCATTGTCAGAGACTCCCACTTAAGCTCTCCTGCTGACTGCATGTACCATCTCAGAAATACGATGCCATCAACATTACTCAAACATTGCATAAATATAGAATTGTTACCCACAATAGCAGAAGGCTTGCCATTAGTGAAGTTGTTCATTATTTTAATAGTGCCATGCATCTGAATTTGAATATCTTTACCGACTTGCAAATTATACAGCTATTATACAAAATAGGTGGAAAACAGAGTCCGCGAGTAGGAATTGCATTTTTGGGCCACATCAGATCAATGTCTTATTAGGGATCAGTCCCAGGGTTCTTAATTCCCAGGCTTCCTATGTTGCACACTTTCAAATAAATTTTTATCTGAAATGATGTTTGGTGTCTTTTGCTCAAGTCCTAAAAATAGAGGAAATAAGATGGACTAGGACCCCTTGGTTCATCTCATTTTTTCCCTAGTGTGGAATTTTCCTCTGAACCATTAAAAGTATTGTCATATATGATTGATATTAATTAGTTTTCTGTGAGGTACTGCACTCGTTAACATAAAACGAACTAGAAATAAATACATTACCATGAATTAAGATTGTTCGTTGAGGAGGATTGAGTGGAGGTACCTATGTGAAATCCTAAGTACAGGCATCAAGTTGAATTAGTGCCAGTGCTGCTTTGAGATTAATTTGAGGACCGAATAAGAAACAGTGTTCTATAACATAACTGTGTTTACCAAATCATTTTTGGCATCGAAAACTAAGGTTACGTTACAGATACAACAACAGGCTTTTCTACCTTGGAAGAAAAAGGTGTATGCATTTTGTAATTAATGTAAATGGCACCCTCTGAAAAATGTCTCAGTCTCCAAGACAAAGACAGTCTTCTTGAGATACTGTATGTGCTCTAGCTATCTTCTATATCCTATCAGGATATAATACAATAATACAGCCAGCTCTAGTCCTGCCTCCCAATTCTGGAATACTGGCTAAAGCTGTCTTTCTACATTTACATCTCATTGTTATGTGTATGTTTTGAAAAGGTGTTTAAGGTGCTGAAAAGATCTATAGGATTGCCCCAGGGGTACTGTAGAAGGGATTCCTAATGCTTCTGTGGAAGGATGGATTATGTAACATTTAATAAAAGACCATTCCAATACTGAGAAATTTTAAGGATGACTCTCCATAGACTCTGATGGGAATAGTGCCCCCTGGAGTTGTGCACTGCTGTGACCTTGCTCAACTGTTGCTTTTAATTGCAAGATACCCTGACCCCATAATTCCTTGATTAGATGCCATCTGTCATATAACTTGAAGACTAGACACAAAACTTTTAAGGGGTTTGTACCATTGAAGAGAAATATTATGCATATCACACGTGTAATTTAAAGTTTCTAGTAACTGCTTTTCAAAAAGATAGATTTAATTTTAATAAGATCTTTTATTTAACACAATACATCCAAAATATTTTATCAACAACCAATCTATAAATTATTAATGAGATATTTCACATTCCATTTTTCATACTGAGTTTGAAACCACAGGCAGATTTACAGAACATCTCAATTTTGAAAAATAAAAACTTAAATGTGGAAGACAAAATATAAGCTATCCCTCATGTCATTTTACCAATTTCAAAAGTAATTGTATGATTGATCACAGAGTTCTCAGGGGTGTGAGTGCTAAGACAATTTAGTTGATAAGCCACCGGGGGCAAAATCGACTTTGCATTGAGTTGTTCTGCTCCTGTGGCTTTGCTTTCCCTTCTTCCCTCTGTGTGTGCTTCAGATATCATCATTTACAACGCGATCGGCTGTTTTTGAGACTCCCACGTTTGCAAACTCTTGGTATCCCGTCAGTTTGTATGCATCATATGGTTGTCGTGTTTCTTAACAGAGAAGTTCTTGAAAGATTTTTGGCACAAATAATTTTGTGCCTGCTTGTTGGAAACAAAATGGTTGTCTGCACTTGGTTCCTCTGGTCTCTTTAGAGGCAGAGCTAAAGGACTGGCACGAGGCTTTGTTTTGTTTTTCTCCTTTTCTTCGGGTAAGGAGAGAAATCAACAGGCAATGGGCACACCTATCAGTTGTGATGATTTAGCTCTGCATAGAAAGCTTAATATAGGGCTTAAAAACAAATTGGCTTGGATTGGCTTCCGGACCTCCTTCGCTCCCTCCCTCCCTCCTTCCCTCCCTCCCTCCCTCTTTCCCTTCTTCCTTCTTTTCTCTCTCTTCCTCTCTCCCTTCTTCCTCCCCCTTCTTTCCTTTCTCCCTCCCTCTCTTCCTTTTTCATTCATTCTTTCTTTTAGATGAGGAAGCAAGGACAAACTCCTGTTCATACTCTATTCCAGTATTGCTTGATTGTAATAGATTTTTAGGTATTTGTATGTGAGTATTAGGTATCATCATTGAATAGTTATTCTAAGGTACTGACTAGACTAAGGTATACCTTGTTTAACAGTAATGCCAACTATGTAAACTGATGTCTACATTGGCATTTCTTAAAAAATTTTTTACTGATTTTTTTTGAGAATTTCCTACAGTGAATTTTGATCACATTTAAATCCCCCCATTTCCACTCCCACCCAACTTTATGTCCTCTATCATTATTTTTCTTTTTCTTAAAGGTCTATTGAGTTTAATTTGTGTTCCTCAAATGCTCTTGTTTATGGATCCAACCCTTGGAGTATCTAGGGGTTACACCCTTAAGGAAAACTGACTCCCCCTCTCTTAGCAGCTGTGAATTGCCAATAGATCCTCAGCTAGGGTTGGGGCTTCTTGACCACCTCCCCCATCCATCTGGGTTTTTGTCTGGCTTGGGCTTGTACAGGTCTTATGCATGCTGTCACAAAGCACTGTGGGTTCATATGTGCAACCACCCTGTGGTGACATTTTTATAGATGTTGCTGGCAGCTCATTTGAGAGCTCACAGACTGGTCATGAGTAGCAGATCCATGTAGTATGACTCTCAGGGCCATTCTTCCAAAGAAGGAGATCACATTGTCAAACGAAGTCTAATGTCACCCTTTAACAATGAATTTTGAACCAAAGATACAAATACTAAAATTTTTGATATGGAACAAACCTTCTTTTTGTAATTTAAGAAATACATACATACAATACTTAATCTATCCAAAAATAAAAGAAAGTGCTCTAGAAAGTTAAGTTGCTTTGTCCAAAGTCAAACAAACAAACCCAGGCATCAGGCTCTTTGATTTGAATTCCCTGTCTCACTCTTGCTTGTCTAAGTGGTTTAATGGCCTAAGAAAATACATTGAAATTTGAATATTTTGATTAACAGAAACTAAACAAACTTCAAAACACTGTAGTATAGAACCATTACTGTTTCTTTCTTCACAAAGTATTTGAAACTTACTGAATTATAATATTAATGAATCAGAAGGGTTGATCAATGAATTTTCCTTAATGGATCATACCTATATAACCAGTGCTGACAACAACAGAGAGGCTATAACTAATCCCCCAAGTGCTCCCCCTGCTTCTGTTGTGGCACCTCCCCCAGCCGCCACTAAGAAGCCAGCCAATCCTGACTTCTAGCTGCGTGGATTAGAAGCCCTAGTTTGGTGCTTTGTGAGAACGATGTCATGAGGAATGTGTGTGTGTGTGTGTGTGTGTATCTGTGTGTGGCTGCTTTTGCTTCCCTTTATGTTTGTAGGGTTTGCATACTTTTAGGTATGTAGAAGTTCATACATTCTTATTTTTTCAAGTATTTGAGCCCCAACAGTCATAATATTCAAAGTAGAAAGTAGGTTTATCTACCATTAATTGTTATTGAAAAATGTTTGGGGGAGATTATTAGCCATGTTTGTATTTGATTCAATTATAAAAGTGAAATAACACTGCTCTGCTATGGTAACCAGGTAGCTTCAACCCATAATACATCACAGCAAACCACTCCAGTGCAAGGCTTTCACATTTGCTGTGACACTGGGTAATGTGACAGAGAAAACAAAGAGCACACACACGCTGAAAATACCACGGGAGAGTGCTGGGTTGGACTTCCCTCTTAGCGGCTTTGTAAGGCTGTGCAAAAGGTTAGGCGTGGCCTATTTTTAGGTGCCCTTCATGGAAACGAATCTACTCAGATGGAGGATATGCCATCTCAGGAGTAGAGGTTTTTGCTTTGAAAGGACGTACAGAAGTCATCCATTCTTATTAAATACTTGGGCAAAGTGCAACTGGACTCTTTACAAAAAGAGACAGTGTATGTGGTTATTCAGAATGGAATTCTCATCAGCTCACTTTCACACAGTGATTCACAGACACCAAAATCCAGCTCCCTTAAGTCTTGCTTCTTTTCTCTGGTTGCAGGAGAATATGAATTCAGAAGTGTCAGTCTGGTATACAAGGCTGCAGGGAGTAGCTGGTGCCTTATCAAGGCTTTGCCTTGGCTAAGGTCTATCCCTTACCTATTTTCCTCCTAGTTTCCTGTCATCATCACTCCCTCTCCAAAATTTTGGTAGAGAATTAAAAGGGCTTATGCTTATTCATTCAACCCTGAAGGAGATCTTTAGGCTGGGTGATAAAGAAGACACCGAAGCACAAATCTTCTACCTCCTAGGAAACAGGATTGAATTGACAGACAAAATAGTTGACAGGAAAGCTATAACCCCCAGGGTCCACCAACCATCCAAATTATGCTATGTTCCTGATTTAATACATTTTCTAACAATCTTATACTAAAATATTTCAGGTCAATGACTTTCTTTTTTTTTCTTTTAACTGTACAGTAATATCTTACCTGACCCCCTCCTCCAAAATTAAGATCTAAGAACTTCTTTTATTCAATATAATAAGATTTTTAGTTAAGGAGCAGTGCCATGATATTAGCAGACAAGAGGGTTACTTACAATGCTTATCTTCCCTAGATGGTACAAAATCCAGTCCTACTTATAAAACTTTAGAATCGGATGCAGTTTCTTTTCTGAATCTTTGATGAGTAGCAACACTTCTTATCTCCTAGAAAACCGAATCGCATGTTGGTATATTATATTACATTTATACACAGATGTAAGTAAAGAGCCACTGCTATATCAGTGGTATTCACACTTTCTGTTCAGAGGCTTGCTTTCACATGTGCCTAATACCATGTGGTTTAAAGCACAACGCTCATCAGTTACATGCATTTTTTTTTTTCCCAAGGAAGGTTAGTAGTTAAATACTCTCATAATCAAGAAAAATAGGAAGCTATGCTTGTTCATGAACTGGTACTATACCTGCATATTATCTCTATCTCTCACTGTCTGTGACCTAAGACATTTGGGCTAGCCTTGTCTTCCTGATTTAGTGACACCATGGGACTTTAGATCTGGAGGGAAGAGATCTCAGGTGTAATGAAATCTGTCTCTTTTGGCAGATAAAGAAATGGAGGCTCAAAATCACTGAGTGAACTACACACAGTCAGACTGCTGGCAAGTGACACCGCTGAGTGCAGGCTCTTCCATGTCCCCTTTTCCTTCCACTTCTGGCTAAATCAAGAGCCACAAAGTGACCCTACTTATCATATAGACTCAAGCCTCCACTAATCACCTTAAACCTGTGGCCTTGGTTCTAACCTGCTAGTCCACTTACAAAAATTCCTTACAGTCAAAATAATCATCTCCCATGCCTAAGTAGAGCAACTTCCAGGAAAAGGCCAGGAAACTATAAGAGCATTAACTTGAATTGATAAATAGTGAAGTTTCCATTCCTGTGGGTACCTTTCCAGGGAAAGAAGGTGGGTTGGTCTCACATGTGATATTTGAAAGCCCCTGAATGGACTTCTAGCTCCAAAACAAGGCTGCATCGTATTGGCCTTTATATAGGAAGGCCTGCATTGGAGACTGGGTGAGTTGCAGAAGGTCGCTTGCCAGTCACTGGTTTGAAACATGGACTGTGTTTTCCTGGTTAAGGCAATTTTAAGTCTTCAGTAGAAGACCCCTCTCTAGCAACCCCTGACCAGGTCACCGTAAATGCACCCTCACACTCCCTAATCAGTAAACTCTCTACCTAAGAAATGTTCTTAATAGTTAAGTCAGACAATACTTACGACACGACTCTTTTCTTCCCTTGATTTGTGCTTCTGAAGTGTATGCCAAAAGGGAAGGAAAACCATGAATAACAAACAGATGCTTTATATAAGTGGTTGAAATTTTAACCATCCAAGGATAATTAATTTTTGAAAGGAATGTTTCTCTAATTTGACAAAAATGTTCAGGAGGAAGACAGTGAAGATGGTAGTGATATCAGGGAGACTGTCTTCTGGGCTCACCTCTGAGGCCAGCTTTACAGCTTGCCAGCTTCTGCCCCTGTAACACAGGTCTGAAAGGGTTTCTAAGAGACCAGACAGTGACTCTTCTCAGTGTTGGGCCTTCACAACCCGAGTGGAGGAGACATTAGGCTATTTAAAAATGGCTTCATCTCAAATAGATGAGGAGGCTGACCTGGGATGAGGGGCTGATTCTGTCTGTTGTATTCCATGTTTGTTAAGAAACCAGGGCCCTAATTTGCATCTCTTTCTTCTTCTTACAAACGAATAGCTCTTCTTCTGAACATAGAAGTTATACATGTTTATCATAGAAAACTTGAAAATCACAAAAAGGTCCACACAGACATATAAAGAAAATTCATAAGCACTTCCAATGTTATCAGCACTATGAAGAATTCATTGCACGTTTTTCTTTCTCTTCTTTCCTCCTCGGTATAAGTGTGTAAATTTCTAGCTAGACCTTTGATGATTATCATTACTTCAAGTTTAATCAGAAACCTCAATATAGTTTAAACAATTTCCCATTATGCTGCTAAACATATTTACACAATGGACTTCTATTCAGCAGTAAAGAAAGATGAAATAATGAAATTTTCAGGTAAATGGATGGATCTAGAAACATATTTTTATAGGATTTTAGTGCTAGCATTGACTATATATGTATATCCTGCTTTATGATTTGTGAACTAGGCTGCCTAAGGTTGGGCATTTACATTACATTTCAAATCTTCAACATTCTGAATGTTAAAGCATTGTTTATTTTCACACCAAAAGTCTTTGTATGCACCCATCTGCTATTTCTTTGGGCAATTTCAAAAGTAGGATTTCTGGAGCTACTGGACAATTCATTGAAAATATTTTATTGACACATATCGCCTATTTGCTCTCTAGAAATATTGTATTAATTTATAATCCTATCAGCAGTATTTGACACCTTCTTTTATTGGGCTGCTAAAGGTAAAAATCTAGACTAAGAGTATTCTTTTTGAATGAGGATGTGAAAATGTTTCTTTAAAAATCTTGTGTCTGGGTCAGCTGATGTCAAGTAAGACTTCATATTTGCCCCAAATTTTAGCTAGGACCTTAAAGCTTGTTACTCCTTAAGATGAAGATTTCTTTCTCACTTTGGAGATGTTTTGGCTCATTAGAGGAAAACACAAATATCTAAACTCTGAAAAAAATAACAGGCACAAAAGCAAAACGCCCTAAAATTCTTCCAAGGTTGTCTGACGTGCTTTTAAAAAGAGATAAACACTCATCCATTCTTCTTTTTTGAGACTATCTGTAAAGTACTGTTTTCTCCCATAAAATCGAAAAGTTAATGTAATTGAGAAATAAGCACCAGGGTTACAGTCTGTCTTTTTCTTTTTTAAATTTAAACAATTTGTACATCCCCGGTCCTTATTAATGCAGCTATTGGGATAAAAGTCTCATCTTTAAATATTATGTTTTTGAGGTTCGGGTAGCACTTTAAAATTTTAATACATTTCAAGTTTAACAAAATGCAGTACACCATATTTTCAATTCCAGAAAAAAACAGGTAAATAACCCTGTTAAAAATTCTTATCTAAATAACCAATAATTCTGTGTGTTATAGATTAATTAACCTGAAATAATTAAGATAAATTAAATTATCTGCAGCTACACAAATTTGTCTAGTTTAAACATCAGACAAAATCAGATTTTAATCAATGTTTAATCTCTTATCTGTGGTTCTAGTAAGTACACATCTTGCTTTATCCTTAGATTAGTCCAACTGACTACAGCTCAGAATAATTTTCATGTTAATTTTGGTTGTTTTATGAAAAACGCCAGAAGCACATTTTGAGGTCTAAGTTAAAATCTAGGCTGGTGCCATTCCATGTGGCTGGCCTGCAGAAGGTTTTGTTGGGAATGAGAGCTGTGTGGCTCCAGTTGTTGGTCCAACCTTTTTTATTGGAAAAAGAAAATCACAGATGCCAGGAGGCATTTAAAGCTGTGCATCTACACTCCTCCACTTGTTTTTCTAAAGGCTCTTTGTTTTGTTTTGTTTGTTTTGTTGAGACAGTGTCTCCCTGTAGCTCCAGCTGGCCTGGAACTTGTTATGTCTACCAGGCTAGCCTTGATCTCACAGAGATCTGCCTGCCTCTGCCTCCAAGTGCTGGGATTAAAGGCATGTGCCACCACACTTGTCCTAAAATAACTTTGTTCACATTGTTACCACCTTCACAGTTCCTGTAAAATCGGATTTAATTTGATAGTATTTATAGAATACTGATCTCTCTTCCTCACTGTCTTGCAATTTTGGGGACTTGGACAGTCTGAGCTTCAAACTAGAGTCCCAAAATGTGTGCTCAGAAAGTGATGAGGGTGTCAGACCAACAGTCTTCTAGGAATTAAAAGCAAACTACTGAATGCCTCTAAGAAATGATTAACTCTACAAATATTAGCAAGTCTGGATAGGCATCCTTCCTTTCTGGAAGAATGTTCCAGGCAGGTGGAATTCTGGAATGTTGGTTTTCGTTATCCAGTCTTTGCTGTGTCGTTGCCCGAAGGGTCTTGGCAGAGCCTTTGATTTTCGGTAAAATACTTTAGTTCTTCTGAGAAGAGCTTTCCAGAATCAGCCATCTCTTTCAGGCTGTTGTGTTTTTCTTAGTGTAAAATGGGCACATAGGTTTTTTTGGCCATTCCAAGGCATACAATTGATTACCGTGGCGTATGAAGTGCTGATCTTAACGTCTAACTCATATAAGCATGGCTGGCTGCCTATGGTTTCTACCTTTCCTTCTGGAAGAATGTGGCCTTCTGTTTACTCTTATATAGTTTATCATAAGCTTTTAAGACTACGTTGACAAAGGCATTTAGGCTAGCTGTCTTCAATTCTGACTTTCCTTCTGTGCTCAGCATACAACATTGACATCAAAATCCATGGTTTTGCTACTGTGTTTGGCATTTGAGTTTAGATATTTGGGTTTGATTGTTTTTATTTTTAGAAATGGCCAGTTATCTGAAATATTGAAACATAAAGGACTCAAATAACCTGGATTTGGGGGCATGTCATCAAATATTCTTGATATAATATTAGGTTCTCTCTGTCCCCATATCTGTCTCTCTATTTCCCTTTTTCTTTCCTCCTGTTCTCATTATCAACTTAACTTAATGGCTAAGTTTTTCTGCCTCCAGGAATGTTGAGATCTTGGAAAACAAATGTTACCAGAACTACTATAGAGACAGTAGGGGTGTGGGGGTGGCATCTGGGCCCTGTGTAGACAGATACACAACACTGTGGCACCCCACCAAGTGTTGATAAATACCTCTTCCTATTGTTGATTTGGATTTGATATGTAGGTCAATGAAAGGCCCTTGTGCCTAGCCAGGGCATGTTTTAAAGAAAAGAGGAGGAATCTGTGTTTTGAATAAGATGATATTGATTTCGTTTTGTTGTTTTGTTATTTTGAGACAAGGTCTTATTGTAAGCCCAGTTTCCCTGGAACTTACTATGTTCCAGGCTGGCCTTGACCTCACAGAGATCTGCCTGCCTCTGCCTCCCAAGTGCTGGGATTGAAAGTGTATGCCACCATGCCTGGCCTGATTTTTTTAATAGAAAATGGTTCTCCTTTCTTAACACTTGTCCTCCTGGAAAACTATAAACTCCCTTATGTCTCTGCTGGTTTGGGGAAACCTTTGCAATGTGTGGCTGTATACACTGTAAGTTTTCAACAGGTGCTTCTTGATTGAAAACAAACATTTAGAACTCTTGGAGGTAAAGTTGTAGAAGGGCTGAAAGGAAGGCCATGGAACAAGAGAAGTAGTCGATGCAGAGAGAAGTGAATATAGAAACTTCCTGGGGAGTCAGAAAAACAAGATTGGTGAGCAACCAACAATTTAAATTCTCTTGAGGAAAGAAAAAAAAAACTGGACAGAAGAGGTTTTTTAATCTGAAGAGCTAATTAACCAAATTATAAGGCCTCTAAAATATCCTCATTAGAGCTTTAATTTTGAGACTTAAAAAACTAGTTGAAGGTACTCTGATTGGTTCTATGTATCTGTATCTGTTCCAATTTTGATTTATGTATTAGTAGAAACATAAGGGGGACAACAGTATGCTTTAGTTTATCAGTCTTAACACAGCCTCATTTTGATGCTGAAAGACAAAAAAAGCACATATTTAAAAGTACCTTGAGTTCCATTGGCTCTGTTTGTTTAATTTTTTTTTTTTGAAGTAGAATTAAGTGACAAACAAATGAACAGGAAAACAGCCATAACTCAATGTGAGCAGGTTAAAATATCAAAAATAGCCGCACAGAGTGGTTTAGGGCAAAGAACATTCCTAAAAGATATGAATGGGACTTTTAAAGAGTAAGATGGATGCCCAGAGAGAGATGAAGACAAGTATTAGTGACTCTCACGATGCCAAGATTGCTTGATAATAATTAATAAACGTTGACTCCTCGTGGCCATGTGACCAATATAATTTCACAGCTGACTGTGTTGAGGGTAGAGACAATGACCTTTGTCCTGAATTTTTATAGTTTGCTGAAGTTTTATATTAAATCAAAATCTAATTGCGAAGAAACTGAGTGTTTCTTTGTGGAGAGGGCAGAGCAGTGCTACTGATCACAGGTGTGAGAGTGTTCCTGGGGTATTTTCTTGTTCTTTTTTGAATTAGAAAATTAAATCTACAGTAATTCTCTGTTATCTGGAAGAAGGCAATTGTGTCAGTGAAATGTATTCATCTAATTTAAAATGTCAAAGCTGTTGGCCATTGTTTTACATCCACTAATGACAAGCAGTCAATTTCATCACATTATTCAGAACTTTACTAGCAACTTGTGGCATGTATCAGAGTACATAGTTCTCTTACAAGTGGTCTGAAAGAAGCAGTGGTCTGGTGGGTTTTTGATCTGCTTTGTGTTCCTTTCACTTTACCTGAGCAACTGAATATTTGAAATACATGATAGAAATCACCACTGTTTTTCTTCTAAGGAGACAGTCAATAAAGAACACATTAAATTAATCTCAGTGGAATAGGAACTTAAATTAATAGTGCACTATAAATTATTTTTAGATGCCTGGGGAGTTTTTATTTTTAAGCTAAATTATTGTCAAGCAAAGGAAATGAGCTGGTTTTAAAAGCCGATGGGGTTTGAGGTTTGGTAAAAGTGTATCTATTCTCAGAGATACCCTGTGATTCCTCACCCAGCCTGGAAGGGTTAAATCCGACCAAGACCGCTGTACTACTATGTGAAGTGCTCTTCCCCCCTGTCTGGTGCTGTGTTTGTTATGTATTCAGTATGTAGTGTCATCATTGTAAAACAGTTACACCTGCATTAGCCCTCAGTGTCTCAAGGTACAGACTGAAAAATAATCGCAAGCGAAGCTCAAGAAACGAATACCTTTACTAATCCTGTATCAGTGTTTTTCCTTCATTCCAGGGACATTCTTGAATTCAAACCTAAACTGCACAAACCAGGCAGGGCACTAGGGTTGGAATCCAGTGTTTATTCAGAAAGGCCCCCTGAGGCAGCTAGGGAGAAAATGCTACTTGTAAGAAAAAAGATAGTTGAGAATCTAAGCTGTTCTAGGCATGGCAGCATTGACTGTGTTTACTAACATGTTTTCTGGGAGCCGGTGAGAGGGGGGAAATCATCCAGAGCAGAGCAGCCTGAAAGGGAAGAGTTTTGTGGTTTGCTCTCCTTATACGGAGCAAAGCAAACTGCAGTAACAGTTCTGGAGCTGGTATTCCTTTCTGCCAGGGGGACAGCGATTTCATGGTGGAGGAATTTGTTTACACCTTAACAAATGCAGGCTGTTGTGTTGACTAAACAAGCAAAAAATATCTGATTCGCTGCTTTCAAACACACCCCCAATGAGAAATATCTCATGAAAATGTATCCCGTGAGGTGCTCCTGCTTTAGTTCCAAACTGAGTCTAGGTCTCCTTCAAAATCTGCGAGTCCTCCGTTTCAGCCAAGAGTGTAGTGACTCTGTCGTGTAACTGGGGGGCTTTGCCATTTGCTTGTTTTGGAAGAAAAATAAATTAAAAAAAGATTGAAGGGGATTTTGGTTATTACACGACCAGGGCTCCCTTTCGAGTTGGGGGCATTCCAAACTGGCTTTAGTCACAGCATGATGCTTGAAGCCTTCAAAAGTCCAAGCGTTTCCTCTCTCACCCCCAACCCCCCAAGCTTTACTTCACTGAGGCAGAGGGCTGCCTTGGAGTGACGTCACGAGTTTGAGCAGCAAGCAGCACAGGAGAAGGGAGGCTGGGTGAGTGACAGCCCAGCCTACTTTTTAATAGCTTTGTCATGTGACTGGGGACTGTAGTAAGACAGGTGCCTTCAGTTCACTCTCAGTAAGGGGCTGGTTGCCTGCATGAGTGTGTGCTCTGTGTCAGTGTGGATTGGAGTTGAAAAAGCTTTGACTGGCGTCATTCAGGAGCTGGATGGCTTGGGACATGTGCAGCCAGGACTCTGTATGGAGTGACATCGAGGTGAGCTGGGACTGGGCTGGGCACTGCAGGATCGGAGCTTCCCTCAGATGCAATGATTCCTGGAAGGGGGATGGGCTTGGGTGAAGGAGGGGAGGCAGGAAGTAGCGGGGCAGAGCTTTTGGAAAGGGAGTCTCAACCTTATCTTAACTCCAATAAGTTTGCTATTTTAAGGTGGCTCGGAGATGCCTTGAGCAAATCAAAGCTTAGCTGCTGTCATCAGTATCCGCAGCAGTTAGAAACTCTCTCCATGTGCCTTTGGCTCTGCCTCTACTCGTATGCAATATTTATGCTCTAAGATATTGATATGAATCAGGAGCTGAAGACTTTCCAGTGTTCAGTGGCCTGCTTGGAAAAATGCCATTTCTATTTATAAAAAAATGAAGATAAACATTAAAGTGGATGTGTTCAAAGAGAGTCCGTTTTGACTCTAGCCGGGATTTCCCCCCTTCCTCTCTCTGTTCATTAAACAGAGAATTTACAAGATCCTAAATAATCCTGTCTGGGCTATGTTAGATTGCTTTTCCCACAGAACACAAAACAACGGTGCTGTAGTGCTGCTTCCTTTAAAACTCCTGTGTGTGGTTGATAGGGTTGGCTACCAAGCTAAAAAAAAAAAAAAAAAAAAAAAAACTCTTTTTTAAGAGTGAAAGCATTGCTTCTTCACTGCGAGGGGAGGAAGCTCAAGTTGGGTAAAAAAAAAAAAAAAAAAAAAAAAAATCTCTGTCTTAAGAGTGCAAGGTTTGCTGTTTGCGTCGGTGGCAGGAAAGCCAATGGTTAAATCTCCCTGTGCCACGGAGAGCTGCCTGAAGCCGGAGAGAACAGAGTTTATGCAGACCGTGTGTGGAGCTGCTCGCTGCTTGTGTAAAAATAGACGGCAATACATCAATTCCACAGGCTCTGCTGGCTACAATTCATACAGGGGGAAAAAAAAAACACGAGCAGTTTCCTCGTAATCTATGGAGTCTAGCTGGGGACAGGACCTCGGTGTGTTTGCATTCAGCACAATGGAATGTTCTCGGAAAGTTTGGGCAACTTGGAAAACAAGTGAAACTTTCTCTGGACTCTGGTGAGATGGACCTGAATTGAATTGCATGGAGGATCGGAGCTGCTAACTAACAATGAATCTGGCAAAGGACCTCGAGTGCTTCCTCCGGGTAGCTGGGGGCACGTAGGGTAAGGGGGAGGATCAAGTGCCACACGTGATTTGATTAAATAAGATGTCCGTGTGGCGCAGCGATACACATCTAAAGTGAAAATGATTTGGCGAGGCCGCCTGCTAATGCATTTTTCCTATCTAGCCAGGCATGCCCTGGATTCTTAACTCTTTGCTGGGTTTGCAATTGTTGGCTTTGGAAGATCAGATTTATGGGTTGTAATTGTTCTTATCTTGTGATTTCTTGGTAAGGCAAAACAGATACGGATAATTCATGTGTCCTGAAGTTATTGGGAGTTGGAGTTCTAAGTGACTTCAAAGTCTTGAGTGGCTCGAGAGTCCTGTGGTTGGCTGCCTGGCTGGCACCTGGGTCTCTCTGCTTTCATTTTCCGTCTCGCATTATTCCTAACTCTGCTCTTTGAATAAGGAGGGGAGCCTAGAGAAATGAGGAAGATTTGCTTTCATAGTCAGAGTTCCTGAAGTCTTTTGCAGCCAGGGTAGAACAGTGGCCTTAATTTTCTTTTCTTAAGGAAGGTGGGGTCTGGGGCTCCTTGTCCGGCCCTAGATGGAGTCTTGAGTCAGCTGAGACTGGCCAGTCACTGCTGCAGGGTAGACAGCCAGCTGTTAGAAGCCCTGCCTTTGTGGCAGGGCCCTGGGAATCACCTCCGCCTGTCTGAAATATTACAAGCAGCAGGTAGCGTTGGCAGTTTTCATTTTTTGAATCCTTAATGTTTGCTGTCATCTTGAAACCTATTATACCCTTTCACACATAATGACAGGACAGCACATTGCTTAATAAAGGCCCAGAATCACTAGAGCTACTCAGAGTCCCCCGTGTTTCACAGTTTAATGAAGGTGATGTAAAATAAGGTTACTAAGATTGATAGAGACAGTTCACATGACAGACTTCACCAAGACTGTCATTCTCCACCACCCCTCTCTCCACTAATTTTTTTTTCAGAAGTTAAGATTCTTTTTTCATTAATATAATTAATACTGCCAAGTCCACTTGTTCTCTCTCTCTTTAAAATTTACCATCAATGGCACCAAAACCTCTGAAAGGTTAATGGAGAATTATACTTAATTATAATGATTCATTATCATCAGTGCAGTTAAGCTAATTTATTGTTCTGCTCCTTAACTAAGAGAAAAGTCTGTTGGGGTGAAATAACGTACAATAATTAGCCTTTTGTGTTTAGTGACTGCTTTATCCTCTTAAATCTTATTATAAAATTAAGGCTACAGTTGTGAAATTGCTGTCATAGTTGCAGAGAGGCAATAGAATGTGTCTGTGTAATTGCAGCAGGGCACACCTGTTACAGACGTATGGGGGAGCCGTCCATACCAGCGTGTCAGAGGAGGGCAATCACAGGGCTCAGCCTATGAAGTCTGGCATTGTCCAAGGCCAAATATAAATTAAAACAGGAGCACTTGCTACTACTAATGTGTTTTAGATTAGCAGAATAAGGCCACATTCAGGTGCATTGATTTGATCAGGATGTCAACATTGGCAAACCACAGACACTCATTTGAACCATAATGGAAAAGTAAAAATGAAAAAGAGAGAGGGAGAGGGAGGGAGGGGAGAGAGAGAGAGAGAGAGAGAGAGAGAGAGAGAGAGCGCAAATTGATCACATCTGTTCAATAGCTATCAAAGTTACATATAAATATATATAAACACACACACACACACACACACACACACACACACACATATTTCTTGAAGGTTAAAGGATTTTGAACAAGTCCTGCCTGGAAAGGGCCATTAACAAGAGATAACAAGAAGCTGTGCCCCATCCATTCTGTGACAATTCGCTATTCCAAAATATGACTTCTGAATTCTAGAACAGGAGCATTAGCCCTGGGTAGAAGGCCTGTTTCCTAACTTGGTTTTCTTTTTGATACTGTCTGTTGTGGGTCCCTTAGTTTTTAAAGGATTCCCCCACACAATGAAATTCTACGTGGTTTGTTGTACTACTCACTGACAAAGTTCTCCTCTTGTCCGTGTACTGATGAGGAAGAGTTAATAAAGGGGGGTTGTGCCTCTCTGAGGGTAAATAGTACAGGTAAGAATGGAGCCCTGGAATTGTTACACCCATAACAAAACTCTAACATTGTACTCAGACAAGATCCCTGCTTTAGCCAGGCCTCTACTGCTTACAAATTTGAATCAGGTGTTCTGACTTGTAACTTTGTGCTAACTCAGATAACAGAAAGGAAAGTGCCATATAATGAGAAGGAAGGAGTTTTGACAAAGGGCAACAACCCTTTCTTTATGTGCCTGCTGTTGGAGGTCTTCCTTGGGCCTGGTGGTCTTCTAGACAAACTGCAGCGATCTACATACAGGGTCTTTCCATCTTCCTCTTACCAACTGCTGACTCCGTTACCCAGTACCCACTTCTCAGCGAGTGGCTTCTGATCACACTGATGCATATGACCTGTGTAATATAGCCTGCCAGGGATGACAGGGGTGCACTAGAAACAAAATCTGCATAAAACTAATTTTATTCAAAATCTAAATGTCAAAGAAAGTTTTCAGTTTTGTGCCCAGCTGCTTCCTGGGTGGGATCAACTCAATAGCATCTCTGCTGATCTTGAAAGGTAGAGGCACAAAGGTCTTGCTTCTGAGTATGAGACCCTTGGTTTAGGCAGCTGGCCCATCAGTGAATGAAGTTCTGGTGACTCTGCTGTCCTCACACTTGGCAGTAAGATTGTCTGTGAACTCTTTAGAGTACACAGACTAGAATCAGCAAATAGGTAGCCAAGCAAAGTGTAGGAGACTATCGCGTTGGTAAGGGGACCCAATTTCCTCTCAAAGCAACAGTGCAAGGCATGAAAAACATTATCTACAGCCTCCAAAGAGGTGAAAGAATATAATGATCTAAAGTAACCTTCCTGATGAGCAGCCTGGCCACTGTTAAGGACATTTTGAAACTTTTATTATATTGAAATCATTTTATGACTCTAGACAAATATAGTCATTTTTACTTCACTGAGAATGTAGTTTTGATGTGCTCAAATAAAACACAAAATGTAACTTGTGGGGCAGTAGCTTGGATTTTCTCTTTTGGGTGCCAAGTAATGCAAAGTACACACACACACACACACACACACACACACACACACATACACCTTGCAAATCATTCATACTGAAAGCTATAAGGGCCACATAGAAAAAAAATATGATTTTTGTTCTTTCTCTCAAGGAACTTGCATTTGACCTGTTAAGGATGAAGTCCAGAAACTCATAAAAACTCAAGTGAGAGTAAATGATTTAAATAACAATTCAAGGGAATCATAGATGAGTCAATGGACTTGCATCATTAGTTACTAAATGAATGATACAGATTAAATGCTTAAAGAGAGTAGACATAGACAAAGTTTTGCTACTCTAATCCCTGAGTCCTCTTTTCTGATTTAGCAATATTTAAGGTCTACAGTATGGTCATGCTGATTCCAGTCTAGAAATCAAGCTTACGTACTCTCAAAGGTCATATGCTAAGGGCACATGTACAGAGTTAGCTATAGGACATGATTTGAAACTTGCTGAGTGCAACTGTCCTAGAGGTATGAACAAAGCCTTCATGGTAACATGGCATTTAGCTTGGATTTGGGTATAGAATTGGATTAAATTAGACAAAATACCCTTTGGGAGCCAAGTGAGTAAAGAATGTAACATGTTTCCCCTGAGGATGAAAACTCCAGAGGCAGTTTTGGTGGTGTCATTGAATGAACCAGGCTAATTCCTATCACATGCTATTGCTGTTTAATCAATTCCTGGAGTTAATAGCCTTCCCCTCGCCCCCTTTCTGCCTCTTGCAGTGTGCTGCTCTGGTTGGTGAAGACCAGCCTCTTTGCCCCGATCTTCCTGAACTTGATCTTTCTGAACTTGATGTGAATGACTTGGATACAGACAGCTTTCTGGGTGGACTGAAGTGGTGTAGTGACCAATCAGAAATCCTATCGAACCAGTACAACAATGAGCCTGCGAACATCTTTGAGGTAAGGACATCGTCTGGAGAGAGTGCCTTCTTGTTGATTTTGGTTTGGGCCACACCAGTGTGGTACTAGAGACCTCGATACATGATGGATTCTTGCTTTGCTGTCATCATCAAATTTGTCATTGCAGTTAGAGAATTTGTGTTTTCAAGGAAAAGCAATATTTGAAGCAGTATTTGGAAAACATGTTTTTTTTTCTTTTTTTTAGAATTAAAGGGCTAAGGACTAACAAAAGGGTGCATTAAACTGTGTTGAAATACAAGGGTTAAGAAAACAGCAGTGACAAAGAACAAAAGTCTATAGATGTTGCCTCTTTCTATTCCCACAGAAAGAGACCCAGCAGTACCCGGTGCTTAATACAAATTAATATAGAGCCAGACATTTCTTTTGAACTAAGGGGTTAATGTCTATCTCCATTTGTTTTACTACGTAAGTGAAGAGTTTTGGATTATTGCTATTACATTATTGCTTCATACCCCTAATTTTGTTACATGATGGAAAATTCTAAATTCAAAAAATCTAGTATGTACTTATAAATTAGTCAAAATTCATTTACCTTTCAGTAGCGAGAATTACCTCCCAGACTCTAGACGCCTATTATAAGCCTACCCTATAATAAAGAATGTTAATTTACTCCTATTAAAGTGTTACTTAGAGAAAAGAGGTTCGTTCTCACAACTCAGCACTCATTTACTTGAAAAATAAATCATTTCTTATGTGATAAACACTCAGTGAGTATTCTGACAAGTGAATTGGGTGAAAATTGTCAAATCAACCAGTTTTCAACATCAAAACCAGCAGCACCACCATCATCATCTAACATTTTCTGAACCTCTGTGTGCCAGGCTGCATGCAAACCTTCTTTTGGCCACCAGCCAGAATGTTATTGGCTATTTGCAAAGTTATTTGATTGAATTCTTGAGTCTTTAAGAGAGTCAATTTTGGGGCTGGAGAGATGGCTCAGTGGTTAAGAACACTGGTTGTTCTTGCAGAAGACCCGGGTTTGAATCTCAGCACCCACATGGCAGCTAACAACTGTCCATAACTCCAGTTTCAGGGGATCGGACAGACTCTTCTGTCTTCCGTGGTCATTGCACAACATGGGTGCACTTACCTACATGCAGGCAATACATGCATACACATAAAGTAAAAATAATAAATAAAATATATAAAAGAGTCAATATTAAAATATTGACTTTTGTTACCATCCACACATAGATGGTACTGAACAAATGATTGTTCAATGAGATATTGATAAATATGATATTCTTGATAGCCCATAAGTAGTAACATTTATGGCCAACATTTTGGAAATACCACTACTTTCTGTATAGCATCACAATCATCCCTCTAAACAACCTATTGTTTCCATATCATCATCATCATCATCATCATTGTCACTGTCGTCATCATCCCCATTTTACATATGCAAGAACTGAGTTTCAGAGAAGTTAAGTGATTGCACCAAAACCATATAGTTGGGAAATAAAGACCTGGCTTCAATTTCTAATTTTATCTCACTTCAAAGTCTATACCATTGATAAAAATAGGGAGACTGACTTTTGGGTAACAGCTATCCTTTACAAAAATGTATCAAGCTGCTTCTTTGCTTAATATATTTAAAAATAGAACAGAACGTTTCTTTTCTGTGTTGGCCTGTGCAGAGGTGCCGAGTTGTTGGTGAGCTGGAGGGCCTGTCAACTCTGTGGATGGCTAAACTTCTGTAACATGCCTGGAGAATTACACGGGTCTTAAGAGAATGCTTAAGGTAGAGGAGTCAGGGCTGGGGAGTGTGAGCTA
Source organism: Nannospalax galili (assembly GCF_000622305.1). NCBI lineage: Eukaryota > Metazoa > Chordata > Mammalia > Rodentia > Spalacidae > Nannospalax > Nannospalax galili. Next base: position 2,467,635 of record NW_008341810.1, on the reverse strand, counting down.
GGAGGAGGAAACACCAAAGGTCTGTGGCTGGTTACACTTTCCCAGGCTTCTCGGCTGGGTCTTAGAAAGTTCATGTAAGGACTTGGCCGGTTAGAACTGGTAAATTGAACATTCCTCACTTAGTACACTTGTCAGGTTACAGGTCCATTCTAAGTCATGCAGCATTAAATAAACAGCACTTTAAAAAACATGTTCATCTCTATAGACTTCTTATCTGGCGATCAGCTGTGGCTATTCCATACTGGGTGAATGCCATTGCATTTTGCAGATGATGGTTCCAGGATAACTGAGAGCTGGGGGGAGGTGATGTGGTAATCATTACCTCCAGGTAAGCTGGTTTCAGAACTTTCCCCATGACCTTATGTTCACATATTTCTCGTTGTGGAACCTGCATGGGGTACTTCCGTTTATAGCTTCAGGAGACTTGGCTCAGCAGCTTGTCCATTATCTATATATAGATGCTTAATCTATTCAATGACACTCCTTTTTATTTTCTATATAACTTCTACTCTAATAGAATGTTTTCAATGCTCTAAAACACAAGGTTCATTTAATTTAATCTTTCATTAGGTCATTTTAAACCAATGATTCTCAACCAAAAGCAATTTTAGCCCCCAGAGGACACTTGACAGTGTCTGGAGGTGTTTGATTATTAGGAGTGGGGGACAAGGTGATACCACTGCCATTTAGTGATGGAGATTAGGGATGGTGCTAAGTATCCTACCATGCACAGAACAGCTAATCTTAACAAAGAGCTATCCGATGACAATAGTGCCAAGCTTAGGAATTTTTTTTAAAGTCAGAAAAATTTCCTTTATGAAGTATAAAGATGAGTTGGTCAGATTTCTGAGACAAACATAGTATGATATTAGATATACAAAGAACAGAAGCCATTTAATATTATTGAGATGCCTTGGACCTCAGGACTCATATGTCAGGTATTCTGTTAGTGATAAAGACCAGGAGGGACTGTTTAGACATGTCCCCATAGCAGTTTTCTCTGATGTCACAGGACCCATTCTTCTTTGTCTAGGCAAAGGGTCAGGTCATATGTGTGGCAACACTCTCAGCAGCGGCATGACACTTGCACAGTGTGCTGACTCCCTCACTCTTTGCCCTCTAGTGTTAAACTCACACATCTGTCCCACAGTGGGAAAGAAAAATGAGCATCAGTGAATTCTCAAGTCCGGGCTTTCCGTACGCAGTGACAGTGTCCCTTTTGCCTGGCCCCAGCTTGACATGGGCTCTACCAAAGTAGCTTTTCACAAGGGCCATTTCCCAGGGACACCCGCTCCTGTGGACTTTCCTCTGTGCTTTCCTCCTATGCTTTCCTTTGCCTGATTCTCAAAGTCCTGTCTCATCACATTTGAGAAGGCCTTGAGCAAGCCAAACAGTCACGGCTCTGCCTGCTCTGATCTGTCAATTATAAGCATTATTATATACCTCTGCCTCCCAGGATAAAATAAGCTACTGAAGAGTTAAACATTTTTTCCCTGACTCAGGTTTCACATTGATGACACCGCTGGAATCTGGCCATGGGGTTCTGAACCGTAATCAAAGCAGAGAGTGAGATTTAGGGTGACATGGTGGTACAGCAGAAAAGGAACGTGTTGGGAGTGGGGAGCAACCTCCTCCTTTACCTCTCCCATATATTTGAATCTAAGATTATTTTTTCAATATATATTTTCATTGAGGTTTTGTACATTTCATACAATACATCTTAATCATGTTTTGACCCCCTTTCCTATCTCCCATCCCCCACTGGATTTCATCCATTCTGTTGTATATGTTAAACCCTATCCAATCAAGTTTGTGTCCCGAGATGTCCCTCAGTATGAGTTCATCCACTGGTCAGTCTATCTAGTGTCACTCCCTTAATGAAGACAAAGTCTCCCTCACTCAGCAGTGATGAACTGTCAATAGTTCCTCAGCTAACGTTGGGGCATTCTGCCCATTTCCCCAGTTCTATGCTGTTTAAAAAATATTTTATTATTTTGGTTCTATGTGTATGGGTGTATTGCCTACATGTATATAAGTGCACCTGTGTCATGTAATGCCTGCAGAGGTCAGAAGAGGGCATTGAATCCCCTGGAACTGGAGTTACGGACAGTTGTTAGCCACCATGTGGGTGCTGAGGATCGAACCCTGGTCCTCTGAAAGATCAGCCAGTGCTCCTAACCACTGAGTCAACTCTCTAGTTCCTATGCTGAGTTTTTGGCTGGTTTGAGTTTGCATGGTTCTTATGCATGCTGTCACCACTGATGTAAGTTCATATGACTAGGTTCCCAGAAACCTGGACAACTCCATTTCTTTGTGGTCATCCATCATCCCTGGCTCTTAAGATCTTTCCACTCCCTCTTCCACAATGGTCCCTGAACCTTTAATTTTTACTTAATGTCACAAATGTAAGTATTAATAATAAAAAGAACATAATCAAAGGGCTGGAGAGACGGTTCAGTGTAAAAAGCTTACTGCACAAGCACAAGGACCTGAATCAGATTCCCAGGACCCATATAAGAAGGCAGATATCGCGGTACATGAGTAGGAACAGAGACAGGAGCTTGGTGGCCAGCCAAGATCGCCAACTGGTGAGCTTCAGGTTCAGTGAGGGACTTGTGTCAAAAAATAAGATGTCAGGCTATCAGGAAGACACATGGCATCAATCTCTGCCTCCACAGGCATGTGTATGGTCATCTTCACCCTCACCAACATGTGCACACACATATACCATATATACACATATATGAAACACACATATATCCATAAAAATTAATGAAGTTCAGTGTCACAATCTGAGAATGAATATATCCTGAGTAGAGTCAAGCTGTGCCAACATGCAAATTGTACATACTGGTTGAGTAACTGGACCTATGCTTGCAGCACCTATGTTTGGATGTGTAAGAGCAGGTGACCATGTATAATAGCCAGTTGGAAAATTCAGAAATCACTTTGAAGAACAGGGCAAAACCTATAGGGGCAGCCTCCCGTGCCTGATTCATGTGTAAGGAAAACAGGATGCTGTCCCTGACCTGCCTGGTAGCAAGATTTATGTTTCAGAATATTGCAACATAACTTCCTTCCCTGGGTTGCCTTTGTGCATTGTGTGGAGAATAAAGAAGTGCTTTTACAGCACAGCAGTGAGTAAAGATGGGTGGCATCGGGCTCGTTTAAATAGTACCCGAGTCTTTCTGGGTCACTGTGGGCCACCTTGTCTCTGATTTATTTTAACACCTGCTTTAGTGCCTCCATGATAGAACTGAATGGGCATCTTTCATTCATTTGTCTGGTACCTCTGAATGTGGTTACTGGGGTTCCTTAGAACAGTGGCAAGTGGGAAAGTAGTTGTCTGGAGGTCATTTCCCATAATATGCTTGGAAGACAGCTTGTGTGAATGGAGTGGGAGGGCACTCGTAGTGTAGCCAGCTTGCACGATGGGTAGCAACTGCAACTTGCAGCAAAGTCTGAGGCTCCAAACTCATATAGGAAAAGAGTGCATCGTAGCTGTGTTGTCTGTGTGGAAGGGTTCTGCCGCACGCTGCCAAGGTATGAGTGTAGAGGCCTTCATGAACATTTGATCCCTGGTGGGAATATGAATAGATGACTTTATGGTTTTACTTTCTTTTGATTTTCTGTTATATTCTAAAATTTGCAAGAATGAGCATATATTATGTATATTGAACATTATGACGGGATCTGCTGATCTCCTTCATTGAAGTTTTCCCAAATATTAGCATAAAAACAGCAAAACGTAAATACCTACAAAGTTCAAAAGGAGATCTGTTTTCTAAGGAAATTTAAATCTAGTTTGGGAGACAGAATGAAAAAAATTAAAACAACCACCAAACAATACAAGACTATAAGATAAAACAGCCACCAAACAATACAAGACTATAAGATAAAACAGAAATAAAGTAGGACTGGATAGCCACACATATGCCTATGTGTGTGCAGTGAGATTATCTCAGATTTCTTGCTGTCTCTATAATTAGCACATGATGCAAGACTATGTTTACATAGATACGTTATACATGATTATGTTCGTGTTGGAGGGGTTGTATTTCTAGCTAAGGAGGGAAAGAGAAAGACAAATTCCCCAAGGCTGGTGAGAGAATGAGAGAAAAGTTTTCAGAGAATGGGTTGGAGGTGACAACGTTGGTTCAGGGAGTACGCTTGGGTATAGGATGGATAGGTACATAACTGTTGTGGGCTTGAGAACCCATTTTTAAGTGTTTTCAAGTTTTTAGGATAGAAATTAAAGTTGCACTGAAGATGTTGAGCAGGAGACTGAGGCAATGGCGGAGGAACTGAAGGGAGAGAACGCTGATAGATCTAAAGGGTAGAGGCAAACTCAGTGTGTGATACTGGGGCAGGAGGAGGGTGGAGTGAGGCCAGAAGGGAAGGTGGCTAAGGGGACTATGAAGTGCCTTGAAGAAAAATTCCATCACCCTGATAAATATGAGGTATGCATAGAGGAAGGTGGCAAAGGAGTGCAAAGTCTAGCACATTCCAAATGGAGTCAGAACTTCATGGGTACCTTTCCCGGGTCACATGCTGACTCATGTTTGGAAACCGAAGTACTTTCTCCACTTGTGAACCCTTTTGCAAGGGGCTCTCCATCTTCCGGCTGCCTCAGGACAAAGCGTGTTTAACCTAATCCACAGGTTTGCATGCTTTGCCTCACTTGCCTCCGTGGTGGGCATTTTGAGGCCTTCCACCGTGATGAGTTTCTGCCTCTGACTGTGCTCAGACAGACTCTTCTATGAATGGCAAACCTCTTGCAATTTTAGCAAAACAGACAAAAACAAGTTGGGGGAAGGCATGTAAAAGCAATCTTCATTTAATTATCAAGAGAATAAATTCTCCTTTGTTATGTGGAGAGACTGAATTCATTTACAATAATCACTTTTTAAAGATTTCTAGAATTTCCAATTTGCAATCAATAAATGCTTGTCATTTAAATTAAATTTATAGCCCACTACCAGATTTTGCCACACTTGGTAATGATACTTTCAGACAACATAGACTTCAAGTAAGAAAATAATAGCCGTTTAAGTGGGGAGATAATTGGTTGTAAGATCAGAATGTTGAAGCTCACAGAGACTTATGGAGTATTTAAAAAATTTATGTTGTACTTATCTTCGCATTTGTAGTCTACCACAAAATTCCAAATTCTGAGTATAAATCAGTTAGATGCTCATCTTGGAGACTCACAAATCAGGAAGCAACAATCTGACCGGTCTGTGTTTCGTTTTCAGTTACTATCATTACCTTATTTTGGGCTATTCCCCAGGAGTAAGTGAGTGTGTGTGAGTATGTGCCTGTGTGTCTGTGTGTGTATCTATGTACCTTACTTAAACACTATTTCAGACTTCTTGACTTGATAACATCTGGCTTATCTTGGGAACATCTGCTTTATCACCCTATTTTCCCCCTGCCTTATGCTGACCACTGGAAAAATATGGCTCAGGAGTTCTGACCAACAGGGTTATGTCTCTTGGCATCAACCCTTGCTAATAAATAGCAAGTCACAGGATGCAGTTTGCATGGCCAGGGATCACCAGCACACACTTCCCTGGTGGTGGTGACTCTTGTTAATGAAAGTGGTAGTTACCAGGGATGAAGCTGGCTGCTATTCATCATGGGAGCTGATCTAGTTCCTAGCCTTTGCAATGTGCAAAGTGAGAATCTATATGTTTAATTAGGCACAATGATTTTTTTATTATTTACTTATTTTCTTTTGCTAGTGCTTGAGGTTGAACTCAGGGTCTCACGCATGCAAGAGATGTACTCTATGCACCAACTGACCTATGTCCTCAGCCTCAGCCTGGATTTTACAAAGTATTATTTTGTGGTTTTGGGAGATAGAAAAAATTTTTGTGTCAAATGTTTGGGGTCCTGCAAGAAGTAGGTGAGCCATTGTATAGGCTTATCCAAGTGTTTTCTAACTCCTGAGAAACTCAAGTGAGTTGTTTAAAAATAAACATTCCTTTGCCTGGGTATGTTTAGGGCAAAGGAAAAAAAATGTGGCAATCCAGATTCACAGGCAGGATATAGGGAAGTAGAATCAGGAAAAGAATGACTAGTTGCCTCTTCGGTTTACTTCAAAGATACCAGTCTAGGTTAAAGTAATCATGGTTCCCGGCACTGCATTGGGCAAACAGTCTTTGTGTACAGCACCTGGGTGCTGTGTGGCAACCTCATACATAGGCTGTGTTTATTTGTCTGTGGACATCCAGCTAAATGCAGTGTTATGGAAGGACAGCCCAGCAGATGGCTCACCTCTGAATGAAATGAATACAAAGCAGATACAAAGATGAACATTAAAGATCATGCTGTTAAACTGAGAGCTAAAGTGTTCCCTCACTGTCCCTTGTCCCAAACTCCCCATTTTTAATAAGGTTAATTTTCCCCTGTAATTATTTGTCTGTTCTTTTAGCAATGAAAACTTTTACTGTGGGTTTTATAAAGTGAATTGCCCATGATATGAAACAATTTTGAAAGGATCATTTTTATCTTCTTCTTTTACCTCTTGGGCTCCTTTTAAGATGGTACACTCTGAAGAACAGTTTGAAAGCAAAGCAGGCTATTGCATTTTCCTGTCAAAGATCCTGACTTATAAGTAGCCAGCATGAGACTGAGTGAGAAGCTGAGAGAAAGCCACAGTGAAATGCATACATTTACTCTTGGCAAGGGTAACATTTTTCAAAGATAAGTAACTTCTTATCCATGAAGCTATTTATCCCAAAATGATGATAGGTGATGCTATTATGTCTTTTCTTACCCCAAATGTTAGAGAATTCACACAGTTTCAGATCCTAAAGCTAATGCTGTAGATAGCTGTCCTTGTCTATTACTACTGCAAATTATTCATTCAAGGTTTGAAGTCAGGTGATTAATGAATTACCAGATCTTGGTAAAAATGTCTTGGCCAGACTTTTTTTTTTTTTTTTTTTCGGTCTTTTTGAGACAGGGTCTCCCTGTAGCCCCAGCTGTCCTGGATTCACTGCGGAGACCAGGCTGGCCTTGAACTCACAGAGATCCGCCTACCGAGTGCTGGGATTAGAGGCGTGTGCCACCACGCCTGGCTATGGCCACACTTTTTTACACAACTTTCTCTTTTTCTCTCCCTCTCCCTCGCCAGTCTTGTGACAGGTGTTATAGGTTCTAGAACCCGAGTCCCTGTCGAATTTGCCCTCAGAAAATACCTTCCTTAACCTTTCCCTCCACTTTTCTGCTCTCCCACCTCTGGTCACGGGCTGCAGTTTAAAGGGTCTCACTCAAGTTGGTAGGGCAGAAAGGAGTGAGAAGCTCAGTGGTCCAATCTTTGGTAGCCTGATGCCAAATCTGATTTCCTTTCATCAGCTCAGCTGAGTTGGGAGTGAGTTCTGCAGGGTTCCGCTCTTAACATGCAGCTCTGAACTTTGAAGGGAAGCCTCAGAGCGATTTGCAATGTGCCTGGTACTTGGTGAATACTAAATTACATGTAGGAAATAGTCTACAGTTAACAGTTACACTTCATTTTTATTCTTGACACAGACACCTAAATCAGAGAACAGTAACATTTCAGAGATTATGGAAGCAGTTTGGGTATGTTCCAACACCATAATAGGATCAGAATTTTAAGGCCTTTTGTATTATTACCAATAGTCGCTTAGTTTCTACTGCAGTGTACTTTGTAGGGAATTACAGCTTTTACTAAAAAGATTAAAATGCTATTATGCAAATTATTGCAGTATGTTATTATGTTTACAAATTAACATCCATGGCTCAACACACAAATTAACTAACTATTCTATCTGTGTTATTAAGGATTTAATAAAGTAACTGTTAATAAAAATGGGTAGCCTGGAACACTTAATAGGAAACAACTGTGATTTAACACACACAGCTCGAGCCTGGTGTTTAATGTTCTAGGTGATGGTAAAATCAAGTTGAGCAAAGGCATAGAAGAATCAGAGTTGTGTGAATGGTAGAGCTGCTTGAAGCTGCTGCTGAGCAAGAACTAAATAGCTTCAGGCTACAATGTACAGTGGGCAGCATATCAATAAATCTAAGCAAAGCACACAAAACATCTTCTATTAAAAAATAGCTCATTGAAATGATAATTGCCCCCTGTTCCATGTCTGATGTGTTTCACATGCACAGAGAATACTTACATTATTCTAAAATGGAGCTCAGAGCACATTTTGTTGTGGCGACTGGGACTTAGCTGCAGAATATCACCGAGTGATAAAAGAGGAAAAGGCTAGTTTCAGACTAAGATGGCTTTACAAACAGGCTGCAAATTGCTATTCCTGACTGTTCATGAGAGATCATAAAAGCTAGCAGATAAGAGCTGCCAAGGTCCCTGAGAAACGAATGTGTGTGATTATGTTATCTCTCACTTTGGATTTACTAGACAGACCAACAGCACCCTCCCTTTAGCCCCATAGGAAAAGGACGAAGAGATGCAGATTTTGGATAGCAAACTTTGTTGGGATGGGAGAAAGTTCCAAAACATAATAAAGTATACTTGTATGAAAATGTCCTTACACAATACAAAATGCAAAACAAAACAAAACAAAACAAAGCAAAACAAAACAAAACAAAACCCATAGCTCGAGTCAGACCAAGGATCTCTCTCTGAGTCTCTTGCTAGGTAGGTCTCATGAAAAGAGGTAGGGGTGTTCCCTAAAATCCTAAAATTAAGCAATTAACAAACAAGAGACACAAAGAATTACTAAAGAAGGTGAGGGAAAACTCAATTCATACTTCCAATACTGAATTTGGTTTTCTTTCTTATTAAAGGTATGGATGACTTCTAAGTCTGTAAATGACTTCCTGTTTAGGTCTCCCTGCCGAGAGCTATAGATTTCAACTTCTGAGAAGAGCTGAGTGTACTTAGAAAACGTACAGACAGGCCCGCAGTCACAAAGTTGGCCAAGGCTTGTGCCCCTGCATACAATACAAGCAATTTATTTTGTTCCAAATAGCACCTCTGTTGTTGTTGGGAAACTACTTATGCAAATTTTTGATATCTAGCTTTAGCAAGGTGCCTGGTTCCTTCATTTCCTTCCACATTTGGATAAATTGTGTTGTTCTTCACCTTTCCAAATTTGTCCTTGTGGAAGCGAACACTTGCAAATTGGTTGAAGCTAGCTAAGAGAAAGAAAGTGAGGGAAAGAGGGGGAAGAATTAACAACAACAAAAAAAACTTGACCAAAACCAGTTACTGTGACAGCTTATGATTTGATGGTGTGTGGCCTTGTCTTGTTCCCAGGCATCTGATCAAGACAGTAGTACAATCCTGTTATGCAGGCATTCCGGAAATCTTGCCAACATTCACCTGACATGACCAGGGTTTAAAGTCCTTGCTCTAACTTTATGAAGCAGGGTGGAAAAGTGTGCTTGGAGATATGGGTACATATATACTCACATTCTCTTTTTTTTATAAAGGAGGAAAAAGAAAAAAAAAAAAAAACAAAAACCTGGGATCCTTGCCATGGAAGGGTGGTAAAATAATTAGTCCAGTAGACAAATGTCTTGGACCATGTTTAAACAGAGCTTTAAGGACACAGTGTTCCCAACACTCACATATCTAAATACAAACCAGTGTCAGCTGCTATACAGACCAAAGCGTAACAGCCTGCTTCCACATAGGTCATCGTCAATCCATTTTGGTCACAGTCACACTGCACATCTGTTTCTGCAAGCTGCAGCTTCTTAAGGTGGCATTTGGACTTCATAAGAGCACAAACAACTGAGCTATAAATTGCCAGTACTGGAGTTATTTTGAATAAGTGTATACTGTTTCATATTTATAATGGTGAGGCTTCATAACAGTCGCAGTGAATATATAACACCGATCAGTTCAACAAGCATGAAATTGTATGTTGTCAACTTGTCACATAAATAGAGTCATATTCTGGCTTGTGATAATGTTGAACTAACATTTTCCCCCCCAGAATTGTCAAAGAGGGTCACACAAAAAATGTAGAGGAGGTAGTACTTCCTTTAGGTAGATAAGCAGTCGGGGCTATTGTAAAGTTCGTATTTCTGCTGGGATCCTCCTTGCCTGCCTTCCTTTCTCCTAAGCAGCTAGCTTTTATTGAGTGAATGCTAATTGGTTAATCTTATGTGTTTTTTTTCTATCATTTAATGGTATATCTAGCCAGAGTCTGGAGGATTTTTCTGGATTTTGCATGTGTGATAGCTTTTCTGGTTGTTGTTCTCCTTTAATTGTTTTTCTTTTTAATTCTATTCTTGTAGTGCAAATCAGTGCTCGTTGTTATGAAATCCTCTGACTCTATACTCTGGCATGATTTCCTCTTCCTTTTGCACCCCAGTTAACTCTTAATTCATTATCAGAGCATTAGGAAATAGTGACAGCCAGACACTTTGTTCAAACTTTCCTGAGACAGAAATTGTAGAGAGAGGCAGAAAAGAAATTATTGTACCAAATTTGCAACTTATTGAAAGGAGAAAAAACAAATGAAATGTGCTCGCTGGCAGCTAGGGAGCAACTCAGAGACCAGTTTCCACAGAGGTTGAAATGTTTGCACCAGAGGCTTGAGGAGAAACCAGTGAGAGTCTTTTTCTGCTTTTGAGAAATTCTTAGATATGTTCGACGTTCCCCATCTTTCTTCAAATGGCCTGAAGACAAGAAGACATTGCAGCCTGTGTCTGCAATCATTTTGACTTACTCAGTTAAGTCACTAACTTTTAGACCTCAGGACACTGCCTTGGCTTGTCTGAAATACTATGCAGATATTACTGAGGATTATTTCTAACTGCTCTTTTCATCTCATGTCCTTGGGGGATGGATGGTTGCATCTTCTCAAAGGAGAAACAATTTGCTGGTCAAAGCTCTAAGTTTCCATCTTTTGCACATTTTTGCATGTCTTTGTGGTTGTGGATTTCCAAGTTCATTTGTCCTTTCACTGATTGAGATATATACTCATTAGAAAATAATTGTTGTCAACCATTAGGATGTTTAGCTTCTTGCCAACTGCTAGGGATAGCGTGGCTTAAAGGAGAAAACATTCCGTGTCTCCAGGAAGCTCAGTGATGGAAACAGGCCTTTAATACTGAGGGAGATAAACACTTGATAAAAGAAACAAAGCGAGGACATCTTCTACCTCTTCTTATTCTGCTTATCACAAATGGATGGATTCTGCTCTCCTGCTTACAAACATATCTCCACTTTGAAGTGGGGTCTTACTGGAGACCACTTGTCCTAGCTATAGAGACTTTCTTTTCCCAACCAGTAGCCCAGAGACAGGATCTAATGTATGCAAGGCAGTGGCATAGACTATTTGAAATTAGGATACCTGAGATGGGTGGTATCTCATACATGGCAGGCTAAGTAAAAGTTTGCTCTTTGGAATTGCTGAGGGAAAACAAGAGGCAGTCAATCCCAAGGAAGAAAGCCAGACTGTCAGTAGAAAGTCCTTGAACCAGTGTGCATGTCTGACATGACCAGAACGCTGGGCTTCTGGCAGTGTTTGTTGGGGTTTTGGTAGGCAAAAACCATTTTGTACCATTTTAGACTTGTTGACCTTTCTCTCTGAGAATGGTATTTCAGTCCAGCTGGAAGGGTTGGCCTATGAGAAACACACTGTATATGTGGCTTCTCTCTCTCTGAGACTGTCTGTCTCTAACTGGCATCTTGTGGCCTCTAAAAGCAGTGCAACCCAGGGGCTCTCTTGCCCCCTTCGGAAAGGCATGGCAAACAGAATGGCATGTCCCTCTCCCCCTCTCTCTGGAGGAACCAAACATCATGTCCCTAGGAGCCTAATTCAATTAGATCCCTTTCAGATTTCTATAATGCTTTGCTTTAAATCTCTTCTCCCTAGTCCTTTCTGAGAATTCTGCTTCTCTATTTGAATGACTCCTGCCTCGGGGGAGAAAGAACCTCTATAATAGGAATGTCCTTGATTTTTCCATGGGCTCTTGGCCTAAGGATATTAGCTTCCCTGGGTGTCATCTCATCTGCTCAGATGTGAACTTAGAGCCTCTGTATTCCAGGCATAGTTCTCCTGGGTATCCAAGAAACTTTGCCAGCTCAGCTTCTGTCCAGTAATGTTCTCATATCAGGATCCTCTTGTGTCTTGCCAGCCCATGCTTAGCAGGGACACCCTGCTCTCCTCTGAGCTATGTGTCTCCATTTGGCTTTTTTTTTTTCAGGCAGTGCCATTTGATGGACAGGCTCACCCCCTATTCCCCTGGAGTTGAGTCTGGCAAATGCCTGGGAATTGGAACACAGTGATGCTGCACAGAATAAGTGTTTTCTTTCCCCTACTGGTCCCTAATTCCAGGGCTCTGTGTACAGCAGATCTGATAGTTACATTAGTCACAATGCCACCGTCTAGCTCCTTTAATCCCATCACCTGCAGTCCTAGCCATGTGGCTGAGGTGGCTGCCCCTATCCTAGAGGAATTTATGCCAGTTTCTCTTGGAACAAATCTAGCCTGGACTACTTCGTAATATTTGTTCAAACTGAAAAATTTGACAAAGATCTGTCCACACTGAAGAATATTCTATGTTTAGATGTACTTAGAGGTAACTAAATGTTATCTGTTTTTGGCAGATAACTGAGTCTGTGAATCCAGGTAGCTCAAGACTTCCCCTGTTTTAATTTGCCTTTAAATGGCAAATGGGTTCTTCTCTGAGTCAACAGAGGAGATAATACCTTCTACCCCTCTTCTGTGGTTCTGTGACCTCCCTGCTGCTTTTGTGACAGAAAAGAACAAGACAGGGATCTCGTTATTTTTGCCTTTAGTGGCTGGTTCATTTTGATTCCTGGCTACATATTATTCCATGGTGGAAAAAGAAGTTGTGTTTCATAGAAAGAGTGTATGTTTGAGTTCATCATAGTGGTTATTTTTATAATTCTCACTAGAAGACCTCATTTCTCTGGCCATTATTAACTTAACAATATTAATTGTCTGAAACAGAGCTGAGAAACACACCATTTTATAAGTATGTCTTTGAGAAGCCAAACTCGATTCAGACAAAGTTCCTCATATTTAACACATTTTATTCCCAGATAAGCTGCTCCAGCCTCATTTCACACTTCTCTTAGTTGAACTTAGATTTTAAATGAGTCTTATTTACTTGCTTTCTTGAGCCCGGAAAGCCCAAGAAAAACAATGATTTTGAAAACTTACAAGATGGTAGAGACAAAGGGCATCATAAGATTTGTAAACTGACCAAAAGACGAGATTAAAAAATTACAAAAACTCAGCACTCAAAATATAATAATCTGGTGCCATTTAGTATAAGTGCAAAAAACCTGTGTGTCTTGGCCTTCCCTGCCATCATTTTGCAAGATCATACAGTGCTACAAAAATCAACTCCTTATCATTTAAAAATATTTCATTATTTTTATTTTATATGTATGACTATATTGCCTACATAAATGTAAATGCCCATGGAAGTCAGAAGAGGGCTTCAGATCTCCTGGAACTGGAATTATGGATGGCTATTAGCTGCCATGTGGGTGCTGGGAACTGAACCTGAGTCCTCTACAAGAACAGTCAGTGCTCTTAACCATTGAACCATCTCTCTAGCCCCAATATCCATAATTTTTTAAATAAAGGAAATATATAAATGATTGCAAAATATTTCCATTAAAATTCTTTACTAAAAAGTTTGGATCTTGACTGGGGCTAGTGAGATGCCTCAGCATGTAAAGGCACTCACTGCTAAGCCTGATGACTTGAGTTTGATCCCTAGGATCCACATGGTATCAGGAGAGAACCAACTCCTGGAAGTTGTCATCTGACCTCCACACATATGCAAAATGCAGGGGCATTCATACACACACACACACACACACGCACGCACACGCACAGAGAGCAGATTAATAAATAAATAAATGTTAATAAAAGTTTGGTCCTTGTGAAAGTCAGCTTCTTTGATTTATCTGAACAAGGGCTTCTTAGGCTAATGCCAGATTTTATGGGAGATGAATGAGGTATATGCACAAAAATGATTTCAGACCTGTAATATTTTTACAGAGCATTATGTGATCCTGTTACTCTTTCCTATACAAGAGTACATTGTAAATGGGAGAAAGCTCTTTGAAATGTATTTCATTTTAAAATCTTCTGAAATACTTCCTCCCTTAAAAAAATTTTTTAAGATTTTTCTAAAATAAGGAGACCTCTGGTTCTTTTACTTGTCAATCATAAAGCTCTTTGGCTACAGGGAAGCTTGTATTGGGTGTAAGCAAACACAACTCAGCAGTTATTGTTGTGTAGTACTCTATGTTAGAATGAAATTGTCTATGTATCCCTCCTTCAGTGCTTCCAATTTTTACCCTTTCCAGCTCCCAAATAAACCACAACCCCAGCAATGCACAGTTCACTTGGGTGGTTTCCATCTGAAGCATGTCAAGTTAAAATTTAAGTATCAGATAAATAAATAAATAAATAAATAAATGAAAAGAAAAGAAAAGAAAAAGAGAAAAGAAAGAGAAATCAGTACCCAAAGTAGTTCTTCCCTTTTGTTTGGAGACTCTTATAAATAAATCACCGTCCTTAAGCCTTGCAAAATAATTATTAAAATCCACTTCTTGGTTTTGGATAAAGGATCCTAGTTCATGTACAAGACAAAGTTCCTTAAATCTAATCTGTACCTAGAAGCCCAGGAACTCCTCTAGCTGTATCTTTGTCCAGATTCTATCGATTGGCTCCAGCACCTCGTTCCTGAAAGTGAATGGCCTGGGTTTCTCTGCATGGACCCTGAGCCTTGGTTAGGCCATGACACTTCATTGATATTCAGACCTTGGCACTATCAAAGCCTGCAGTCTTCCTCCACTGCTGTAAGTCTCCCTGCCTCCCTGGCCCTTTCTTGTGCTTTTTCTTTATAAAGAGGCATTTGTGTCTCTCTTCATGTCCCTTTCAGGAGCAATTCTTCCCCTTGTCCAATTTTTCCCTTTCTCTTTATGGCTGTCATAATGGCCCCTGATGCCGTCAGGCAGCCACGACCCTGTCCGTCACTCACCTGCAAGCTATTCTTAAACTAGTAGATGATCCCTGAGAGTTTAGATTAATTGTGCCAATGCTAGCCCTTTCTACCTGACCTTTTGTCTGGTGGCATAAAAGCTGATTCCAGGCTGTGTGTGAGGCAGGTTGCCATGTCATCTCTGTGCCCTCCATGGAGCTACTTGGTGGCAAGGACAACGTCAATGCAAATGAGGTGCAGAGGCAGGGATGGAAGGTGTGTGGCTAGGGGCTGTCAGGACCTGAAGCAGCCCCTTCTGAGAGACACTGGACATAAGTCTTAAGGAGGGAGACTTTTCTGTGGACACCATTTCCATAAACAGCTGTGTGACGATGTGCTATTTTAAAGATGAGTTGTTTTGGTCTCTGTTTAGTTGGAGCCTTTACCAGGCACAGTATAAACTATTAAGTCCCTAAATTTAGGAAAGTATTTGTGGCCCTCTTTGGCACAAAGAGAGTTCTTGTCACATAGGCAAAGCAGTGTCTTTTTCTTTCTATCGTCTTGGGGCTGCCACAGAGTCATGGGGGGAGGGCAGATCTTCCACTCCATCCCTCAAGCTATATTATGAATCACATGAGGAAAAGCTGGCCTTGTGCTCACCTTGTCATCTTCTTAGTGTCCAGCTTAGTGCCATGCACATCTGGATTCTGCCCAATGCTTCTTAACATGGGCTTTAAATTCAGAAAGAGAATAAAATGACCTTCCAACCATTATGACCAATTGAGCTAAAAATAAGACATGTCAAAGATCTTAGAACATGTTCTCCAAGAGATGGTTTATAAACAGAGCCAACAGTGACAGCAGCATGTTCTGTGCCTGCCAGTGTGACTGCAAACTTACCTTTTAACTCACTGAACAGATATACTGTTCAGATTAAGATATGAGGTAGGTTTCAACTGTGATGTAGGAGATAGGTAGCTCTGTTAGCCAATGTGTGTATACAAAGTACTGCTAAGGACACAGGCATCCATGGCTTATTCCTGCACCACCAGAGGAGTGGGGAGTGAAGAGCTGACGATCTAGTACCTTTCTAGAGTTTGAGAGTATCTGATTACAAGAAGGCACAGCTCACCATGCCATATTGCACAGTGGTTACCTGCCCTCTCGGAATGAGGTGGGAAAGGAAGGCTCATTCCTTTTCTTTTTTTTACGTAATTTTTTTTTTTAATTTATTTTATGTGTATGAGTGTATTGCCTGCATGTATGTAAGTAGACCTATATTGTGCAGTGCCCCCAGAGGTCAGAAGAGGTCATCAGGTTCCCCTGGAACTGGAGTTAAGGTTGACTGTTAGCCGCCACGTGGGTGGGTGCTGGGAATCGAACCTGGGTCCTCCGCAAGAGCAGTCAGTGCTCTTAACCTCTGAGCCATCTCTCCAGTCCAGAAAGCCTCATTCTTAAGGCCTTTGGGTCTTCTGGAATCTGTGAATATTTGTAGCTTTGTTTTCTTTTATGAGCTTTGGTGGGAACCAGAGTGCAGAAGAAATAAGAGCAGGATCCCTGTCACTTTAAACATCTGGCTTTTCCTGGCTTCTCTAGTGCAGCATGCTGTGGTCACTTTGCTGTTTTTGCAGAGGTTGTGGTGATCATCTTTATAAGTTTTGTTGTCCAGTTGAGGTCTCTAGGATGGCTTGCATGTTGTAATTCAGTTTGTTCAAATGTGGGATTCTCTAGTGCAGAAACTGATTGTACTTATTCTTTAATGGATACACTTACCATCTATTTAAGAAGCAACAGATTATGTGCCAGTCCTCTGCTCATGATACAACAAAATATTATGTAAATGGTACTTAAGACACCATTAAGACAGGGTCTCCCTTTCAGGCATTGCTTGACTGTTGAAGAAGACTCTGGAGCGGTGAGTTTTGGAGAGATGGCTCAGGGGTTAAGAGCACTGGCTGTTCTTTCAGAAGACCCAGGTTCAAATCTCAACACCTGCATGGTAGCTAACAACCGTCTGTAATTTTAGTTCTGAGGAATCTGATGTCTTGTTCTATCCTCTGTGGGCACTGCATGACACAGGTGCACTTATACATGTACACTTATACACATAAAATAAAAATAACTAGAAAGAAATTTAAAAAATTCATAAAGAAAAAAGACAAGAGATAAGCCCTATAACAAAGGGAGAGATGAACTGTCAAAGAGACACCAGCAGAGAGTGAAAATATCTGCTGAAAAAGGACAAGGGAGGAAAGTTAGTATTATGAGATCATGAGACTTGAACAAGTCAGAAAATACATATATTTTAATTTGTTCTTCAGGGGTAGTAAAGTACATTTTCAGAAAGGAGACAGTCAAGAAAAAATTTACACATTGTAGGTTACGTTTTCTTCTGTTTTGCTTTTGTTGTTTGCTTGTTGTTTGAGACAGGGTATCTTGGAGTCCTAGCTGGCCTTGAACTCACTGTGTAGCCAAGGATGACCTTGAACTTCTCTGATCCTTCTAGCTCTACCTCCCAGGTGCTGTATTACAGGTGAAAACTACCATGTAATTCAGGGGATCAAACCCAGGGTTTTGTACATGCTAGGCATGCACTCTACCAGCAGAGCTCCATCCCCAAACTCACAGAGTAAGTTTTTAATGACATTTTAAAACGAATTTCCCTTCTAACCAGCCCTGTCTGCTCTGGCTGAGCTCAACAGTCCACCAGCTCATTAGATTTTAACAAAAGCAACACAGCTAAATAAGAAGGATTCCTCAGTCAAACACCCCCAGGGAATATCTCTGATGGTAAATGTGACAAATAGAATCAGAAATGAATTAAATAGTCAGCTACAGCAGCCATACTAAAATAAAAAATAAAAAAAGCTCTGAAATGACCAAAAATGGAAACATATTACATTATCAGCATTCACAGTACAGAGCAAGTTTGGTCGTATTTAAGATAATTCTCTAGTGCCTGCTATTTTTAGCCCAAGGGTAAGCTCCCCTAAGAGCCTTTTAGTGCTGCATCCCTTTAACCTGGCCTAACAAACTAAGCCAATAAGCTGTCTAATTTTCCTCATCTGTCCAGGAGGAAGAGCAATAGCTAAAACAAACCATTTGCGGGGGGAGGGGCGGGGGGAATGTTTGGCCTATCTTATATTAAGAGCTTTTTTCATATAGATTTTCAAAACATCCCGATATTAAGTGTTGTCTGTCACAGACCAAAATGTCAAACTTTGCTGTTTTGAAACTGTAGGCTCATGGGTATAAAAAGAGGATTTTATAGGCCTGGTCTAATGGAAATAAACATTACTCCATTACCTTCAGTAAAACCAAATCTTTACAGTTCAAGCTATCATTATTAATGTCTATGAGAAAAAAAGAAACGTTTCCAGGGCTTTATTTATTTATTTAATATTTTTTTTTTTTTAGGCAAAGAAAGACTAGAGAGCAGCACCATGGCAAATGACAGTTTTCTTAAAGCTGGCTCCTTAGCGACTTTGCGGTGTGTAATTTAAAAACAAAGCAAAGACAATGCAGTTTTAAAACAGTGGGCGCTTTCTGGTATCTTTCTTTCTTACATATTTAAAAAGTCTATGTCTCTCTGTCTCTATATAGTGTATTTCAACAACTTTATCAGCTCCTAGTGTTCACTATCTTCATCTCTGTGTATGTGTGTATGTGTGTGTGTGTGTGTGTGTGTGTGTGTGTGTGTACAGACACCTGTGTAGGTATGGATAAAGACTGTCAGTGTTTCTATCATAGAATCACACCTGTGGGTTACAGCGCATCACAATGTGTTAACTTCTGCTCAGTTCATCAGAATCAATGGTGCTGATCATTCACCTTTGAGATTAATCACAGGTTGACTAGTCTATCTCAATCAGAAGGCCACAGTAGCCCCTTTAGTGTGGGGTAGATTTTGGCCACAAATGCTGTCCATGAGGCTATCAACAGATACTTCCTGGGCTAATGAGGTTTGCAAACTGTTAGGCAGGTGTGGTGGGAGGTGAGCTGTTTCTAGCTCAGGGCCTCAGTCTTCCAGAAGATGTGTTCTAGAGCTGACATGTCCATGCCCACAGAATACCAGTCAAAAAGGTGAGGACATTTACTAAGATCCTTCTTTGTCCCAGACACTATGCCCAGGTCTTTGAAGGCTCTTCCAGAGTTTGATTCTACTTGAAATAATACCAGGTTCTTATAAACATTTTATTGTGTGCCAAGTGCCAGTCACTACCCTTGATTATGCATGGTTTCTGTCTTTCCACAGATTAGGAATTTAGCTATTAGTATTTAACCAGAACTCAAATTTCCTGGTTTCCACTGCTTCTCTTCAGTAATAAGGTGAAATTGGTATTTTCTATCTGGAAATCTCAGGAAAATTGGTTAGCCACCTGGTCGTTTTATACCTTACTGAGGTGTTCTTTAGCCTGTTAGATAATCAACCGGGGCCAGTTTCTGTAGACTTGGGGTCCTGGTAATCAGGGTCCTCAGGGTAGTCTTTTGCCATGGGGTGCTTGGTGGTGTCTTGCCTGCCTTGCCTGATCTTTAGTCCCATTCTAGTCTGGCTGTTAATCTTTAGCACAAGGCTGACACTGCAACACAGGGCACACAAGGTTGCCTAACTTCTTGTTTGTGTGTTCTCAGGGATCAGAAGCCAGTTTGCTGTTTTACCCCCAAACCTCAAGTCTTGGCTCTCTCTCTTTCTCACTGTCCCACTTTCGTACTCACTCTTTCACTGGTGTCTTGATAGTTCTCTTTTTTATTGCTGAAGACTTTTCTTGCTCCTTGGTGAAGGTTCACAGTCATTACTTGTTAGGTTATCATGGCCCCTCTGTGCTTAGTCAGCCTTGGTCTCCATGCTCTCCACTGCTCTTGAATATATGAGGCATACTTGACCTTGTGAAGGGTCAAGACATAAACATGACATAAATGCCCATGGGTGAAATGTAGACTATTGGTCTATAAAGCCCTACCTTAGGCCCCATATGGGACATAGAATCCATCAACTTAGTTCCCACATTCAGTGTGTATCGGAAGCTATTTTTTGCATAAGGAAACATGTGGCCATGGGTAAGGGATTAGCAAACTACTTAGAGCTTTAAGGAAGGGAGAAGACCCTTCAAACTTGTGGGTGAAAAGGAAAACCAGCCTGGCAGACTTGCTACTGTCAGATCTTCTAGATGAGGGATTCCCATCATCAGAGAAGGTAGGTATTTTAGACAGCTTTCATGGCATTATTGCTCTAAGACATTTACCACCTTCGATGTGCAAAGGTTGTGTGTTAGAATGAAAAAAAAGAAAGACAGGATATCGACAACAAAGCTATGGGGGTCGGGGGAGGAAAGCTCTAGAAGTAAATAGGAGATGGATCTAATCTAATTAGGTGGAAGGGAGAGTGGAAGGAACAGACTTCTAGAATTGATATGAGATGATATGTAGTCTATCATGCTTAGTTCACAATGGGGAAACTGAGGTCTCAGAATGTTGTGATTTGCAGAGAGAAGCCATCCTATGGTTTCTTAGAGATCAGGGTTTCTCATCTGATGGCATCACAAGGGTTTGTGAGTAAATTAGCAGGTGTGTGTGTGTGTGTGTGTGTGTGTGTGTGTGTGTGTGTGTGATTCAGTGAAGAAGCTGTTATGGTTTTCAAGCCTGAAGTCATGTGGTTGGAGTGAGTGGGTAATTGTAACACTGAGAGAAAGCACTAGATGTGGCAGACTTTGGGAAGAAAGATGGAGGGAGAACTTTGTCATAGAAAGTACTAGGTTTGATGTTGTAGTGAGAGAAAAGAGTAAAAATGACTTTGATTTTTAAGTTTGGGTGATTTGGGAAATGAGATCATTCATGAAAATAAGAGAATTGTCTGAGGAGGGGAGGGGATGGTTCAAGGATGGGGCAAAGAGGAAGAATCCAGAATGTAACCTGAGTAGATTGTCAGGTGGTTACGCTGGTGGCCATTGGAAGTCTGTGGACTACACGTGAAGTCTTTGAGTTCTGGGGCAGTCATGGAAGGATGTGTGAGGAGGGCTATTCTCAAGCACATACTTGTTTGGCAGATACGCTGGAGGAGAGAGCTCAAGACTTCCTTCTGTCCCATGTACTAAGGATGTTTCACTTTTGCTTCGAGGTCCACAACGTAATTGGTTTTTTGTTTTGTTTTGTTTCGTTTTGTTTTAATCAATAGTAACCAATAGTAGCTTTGGTGTGTTTAGGCTATTTCTACATGCCAGGTATTGGGAGCTGAACACAACGGTTTAAAGTAAAAAGAAAACTTTAGTTCTATAAAGTTATTTACTAAGTTAAATAATACTAATCTCAATTAATTCACCTAATCACTATAAATGGCTTTGAGGTGTTATCTCATTTTACTATTTGGAAAGTGAGACCAAGAAAGCCTGGATCCAGCAGATACCAGGAGAGCCCAGAATTTCTTACCTCCAAAACATACATTCTCCCTGTAGCCCCAGATGGCCTGGAACTGTATCAGGCTGGCCTTGAACTCACAGAGATCCACCTGCCTCTGCCTCCTGCATGCTGGTATCAGAGGTGTGCTCCACCACGCCCAGTTTCAAAATTTAGGTTCTTAACTACTCCCTGTGTTTCCTCTAATTAATACCTCCATCACCAGCCACTAAGCTTTTCATTCCCTCCTACGCCCAGCCTCTTTCAAATTTTCTAAATGCTGGAGGTATTTCTCTTATTTTCAATCCTAATTTTAAAATCACACAAGCCTCTTCCGTTTATGAACCACTCCATGATTCATTCCACCTCCTCCTAAACAGCCAGCAAATCATGGATCCTGTCCTAGTAGCGTATAGTAGAAAGAGCAGGTTGAGTCCATCCTGCCACAGATGAGTGCCCACGCTCTGCAGCTCATAGAGCTATACATACATCCATTCATCTTCAGAGGGACGTATTTTTCAGCAGATATTGCCACTGTGATAGGTAGGGGCTATTCTTCATCATCGTTGTGAATGCTCTTGGTACTTGTTGACTGATTGGCTGAGAATTTTTTTGTTGATTTGATTGAAAAGAAAAGCAATTATGAAGTATTGATAACGTATCCTGAACTTGCCTCTAAAGTCATTCATTGGGCCCCTGGGCATGTCTTTGTGACGTAGATTCAATAGAATACCCATAAGAAGATCTACTGAAAGGTAAGTTAGTGGGAAATAAAACACTTAAAATGCAATTCAGAATATACCTATTCTCCTACATAGGCCAGTTCTTATAAATTGCATTTAGCTCTGATCAGTCTCCTTCCTTTAGTGGGCACCAAATCATTTTGCCTTAGTCATTATATTTTAAAAAATATTTTGACTTCCTTTGCTTCTGGATTAAGAACAATTGTGCCTTTTTAAAAAATCTTTTTCTTATATGCAGTGCTTGCAATTAATAGATGTCATAAGACTGAGTGTCATGCCTCTGCTAAATTATAAGCAGGGAGGATGATATTTTCTTTTGGTTCCTGTATTCGTCTAGCTTCCTGGGTTTCTGATTCAAAATTATGTATTTTGAACTGTTTATACAATACTGAGTAGCTGGCTGGTGAATAAATGAATGGAAAAACAACATTTAACTTATGATCTTCTAAACCATGCTGGAAATATTTTTAGGGGACTTGGAAAATTACTTGAGTAATAGGATCTATTGAGAACTTACTGGCCTGGGTCTGGTGACTGTATTGAAGTCTGCAGATGGACCAGTAATTCCATTTCAGCTTGTTCATTCTCTATTTCATATAGTATAGGTTTTTGTGCCTTGATGTTTAAGATAAAGTGACATTCACTTTGCATTTCTGGTTATGTTGACAAAACAGTATTTTATTGCTGTCTAAACATGAGAGTACTCATATCCATCCCACTGTGGCACCCCAAGAAAAGGCTGCTCTGTATCTTTGCCCATATTTTGAAATATGTTGTGCTTAGAGGTCATGGTGTTCCGGTTGGGTAGCAAATTATTGATCAGGGTGTTATGGTAACAGCTATACTGCTGATTGGATGAAGATAAATATCCAAGAATGTAACTGGTATTTCCTGGTGTGATTGTTTTTCCTGGGAGCTGGGTCATTGTAGGAATGGTCAGCAGGTGAATCTTATCAGGGGTGTTATTAGGAGTGGACAAACCTGTGGTACCTAATTCCTCCATTCATTTATATTCTTTCTAACCCTGACTTCTGCCTGCATCCATCTTTTTACTCTTTATATTTCCTTGACCTTTAGGTTTTGTTTTGTTTTTTCTGTTTCCTGTTCCTTTCTTTTAAATACTTGCTGAGGTACTTTATTTTTCTTGATTTCTTTGAAGGGTGATGAGGGAACACTATCATTACTTATAACCCCTTCCCTCTTAAGTTTAATGGTTCTTTTGATGTCATCAAATGTCTTTTTAAACATTATTTTTATTGCATGTATTTAAGCTGTATAACATGATATGTTGGTAAACATATTCATGGTGAAATGATTTTTATTGTCAAGCAGTTTAACATATCCATCACTTCAAGTAGTTCCGGTTTTGGTGCTAAGAGCTTCTAAAAATCTACTTTTAGTGAAATATCAATGTACATTACATTATTGTTAAGTATAGATCTCCAGATTGACTATCGTACACCACTACAAGTGTGTACCCTTTGCCTTGCTTCCAATTTCTTCTATTCTCTCTCATCTTTAGCAGCACCTTGTCTCCTCAGAGTCTTCTAGTTGTTGAACAAATGTCATTTGTCAGGTCCCCATTCTTCTTAAAGTTTATGTACTATTTGAATATTTCCTACTGACCAAGCTGTAGTGAAATTATTTCTTTGGTGGTGTTTAATATAAATGAGTTTTTATTAGTGTTCTTTATAATCTAACAAATTTCCTCCTTTGTTGAGCATCCTTTTCTTTTTTTTTTTGCTAGAAGATCCTTAAGATACCTTACACATTAAGTATTCAGGTAGACTACAGCTAACTGGGCAAGCCAAAGACCATGTCTGAAATGGTTCCCTGGGGCCTTGGTGTCTGATTGTGTTGGCATTTCCACTGAACTAAGAACCTTGTCTTGGCTGGACTTTATACTGTCATTGTAAGTAGTGCCTCCTTTCCTTAATTAACAGAAACAATCCAAGGAAGAACAGTTTATGAAATGATACTCAAGTAGTCTCTAACTATCATTTAATTCCCTGGGAAGTGTGCGGGATTGGTCATTCCCTCTGAACAGAGTACTGGGATGGACTAATATTAAAGATCATTATGATAATATA
>NW_008341810.1:2432531-2443383 GCF_000622305.1 Nannospalax galili | reverse complement strand
TTTGCCTAAATAGACTAAAAGGCAGATGTTTTGCTGTGGAACTGTATCTTATTTAAGAGCCCTGCCATTCCATGAACTAACAATAGTAAAGATTGTTACTTAAAATGCTTTTCTAAAAAGTCAAACATATTCCCAACTTCAAGATATTAGCACCACAAGGCATTTTTCATACGTGCAGACTACCATAATCCTTCAGAAGCCATACAGGGGCCACATCTCAACTTCCCAATGAAGAAACCAGGACTCAGAGTGGCTTGCCAACCACCCCGAGGTCATCAAGCATTTCTTTCCTTTATATCCAAATGCCCCAGAGGTGCTATCACAAAGGGGCCAGGAAATTGAGCTCTGGAGTCAGAAAGACCTGCTTCTTTTTATGTCCTGGTTCTGTCACTTTTTGAGGTGGGACCACAGCTATATTTCTTCTTTTTAAAGGCGGTATCTGCTTTATAGGATTATTTATCATTAAGGAAACATTCATAGATCATGTGACACTCTAGGGACATTGTAGTGAACAAGTGAGTAAAAAGTTGTGTGTTCATGGAGCTTATATTACAGAAGGTTGCTGTCATGTCAAAGTGAGAGATAGCATAAGGGCATGCTTTACCCGGTGCCTGAAACAGAGAGGACATGCTGTGATGGTTTTTGACAAAATGCATACAAAGTCCATGAACACCTGGAGGTGATATTGTCCTTTCATCCATAAATGCATTCATAAAGGTAAAGTTGGTGCTGGAGATACGGCTCAGAGCTTGTTAAGAGTACTTGTACTTCTTGCAGAGGACTCAGATTTGCTTCCCAGCACTCACACGGTGGCTAACAACTGTCTATAACTCAGAGGATCTGATCTGATACCCTCTTCTGGCCTCTGTGAGCACAACCCTAATATCTGGAACCTGGGAACTAAGCTGCTGGATTCTGATCAAATTCCCAATTCAGTAGATCTGTTCTGGGTCTGTGCCAGCTCCTGGGAGAAGAAAGTGAAACTTTTGTCTACTGGCTCTCTATGTATATATAGGGAAGAACGGATGATTCTATAAAAGGAAGCAGTAGCATCATTACATATTGGGCACCAAAGAAATAATCTGTAATAGCTCTTGGACCTTGAAACTGAATGGAAGATCTTGTAAGCAGAAAATGCTTGATGTTAAAGGAAGGGATGAAGGGTCTAGTTCCTAAGGAAAAGTGGGAATTCTACCACCCAGTGGCTATCCGCTGAAATCCATGAATTAAAATTGCTGTTCACGTTTCAGTTATTTTTCTTTGCATTTAAAACATATTGTATGCCTGCTTATTTACCCGTGTATCTATATGTATGCACATAGACATTAATTGCATTTCACGAGACTTAATTCTGGGTGTTACCTGTCACAGATAAGCATTCCTTCCTTGTTTGTTGTGGTCTCTGAAGTTTCTCAACATTTGCCACTATGCAGCCATTGCCTCCTTTGTTGTCATCACAGCTTTAGAAATCCTTACTGAACATAAGTGATGAGCACCTTTTGTGAGTACAGTGCTGTGCTGGCTTGGGGAATACACAGGGATGTAGTATTATATCTGATACTTACATATATTTGCTGTTCCTGAGAAATTAGCCAAGAAATGTTGGCTTTTTATTTTTTAAAATTGTATTTATTTATTATTTATTAATTTATTTTATGTTGCGGGGTGCATGCATGTGCTATGGTGCATGTGGAGGTCAGACAACTTGCAGCATCTGGTTGTCCTCTCCTTCCAGCATGTGGGTTCTGGAGACTGAACTGAGATCATCAGGCTTGGCAGCTAGTGCCCTTCCCTTTGGAGCCATCCCAATCTCTTTTCATTTTTTAAAAGTTTTCTAATAATATATGTAGAAATAATATCAGGAAAGTGCATAGTTCGATGTTCATATTTAATTTTTAGTCAGTAAGTGGCTATTTGTAAGAACGTCTTATAGCCTGGATTTCTTAGATAGCTCTATAAGACCAAAAATGTCCTTGAGAACAAAATTGCATGAGAATTCTGGTCAACATTCAATTTCTAGGGAGGAAGTATCTAACTACTTGTCCCTAGTCTCTGGGGCAGCCCTTTAACGGAAATGGGGCTTCTGTTTGCTGGCTCCCCAATGTGGATCCAATGTGTACTTGCATCAAAGATAAATTCCAGCATTCTGTTTCTATACTGTTCAGTCTCATACCTAGCACAGTTCCTAGTACATAGTCAGGACCTAAAAAATGTTGTTTAGGAAAATGACCAAATTAGGAAACTGTATATAGAAGCCACGAGGTAATGACTAAGCTACTTGCTTGAGTAGCAAGTATCAGTAATGCATAATTTCCAAAAGCAATCCTAGAACAGGTACAATGTCTAATCCCTGTCCTGAACATTACTTTTGAATGAAAGACAAGGAGCCACAGTGTGGCACCCTGAGCACCCTGCAGATCTGAACCTTTTTCTGATGTGTGGTGTAGCCCTGAGCTTCTCTCCAATGTGACCGATGAAAACCAACTAACAAAGACATTTTGTTCATGATAGTGCAACCCATCTAGTCAAAGTGTTTGCAGTGACTAATGAGTCCTGGTAAGCAGAAAGCAGTGGCCTACACCAGAGGAAATATCAACACAGAGAATCATTGCTCAGAACATTGGCTACAGAAATTTATCCCTTGGAATTTCTACCAACTGCTGTTTGATATGCTTTATGCCTGTGGTGGCACATTCTGGAAAGGCAGTAAGCCCTGACATATCTTCTTCCAGCTCTAGGACTGGATGGGTATGGGGGCTATGAATATTTTGTTTCCTGAGATTACTGTGGCAACACATTTCTAGATACTATATTTCAGTTCAGAATAGGAGGACCTGGTTTTCATAAGTGTCAGCTGGTTTCCATAATATAACATGACCATAATTGTTTATTTCTTTGATGACTGGTAAATGACTTTGTGCTATATGCTATACCTGGTGACCTGAGATTTTCTGGGTGTGTAGTGCACTAAGCTTTGTTCTGATGGAGCACATCCTTTTATATGCCTCTTAACATGATGAATTTTTTGTTATCAACCAGATTTCCCCTCCTGTACTACTTTTTCTGAACTAATAACCCCTGTTACTCTAAGCCAACACAGGGACTGCTACTGTGCCCTGCAGCCCCTGCCCAGTGTCATTTGATTCTCTTTCTGCCTGTTCTCAAACTTTTCTTCCTCTAGCTCTGAGTGGGAAACTGGCTGAGGATCTGTTCTGTAATTTTTTTTTTTACCAGTTCCATTATTTAACTGAGTGTCTGAAATATAGTATATACTTACTAGGTTTATGGTGAATGATTCAAAACAAGGAGTTAAATAAATCTGAAATTATTCTTGGAGTTTGTTATGCAAAGCTCAACATAGGCTATTTCAGGAAGTACTGACATTAGTGGGTACTTGTGCTAAAATGACTCTCTAGTTAACTCATCCATTCTCATTTGTCATATGGTTTTTAAATTAACTTTTAATTGACTTTTTGGGAATTTATTAAGTATATTTCGATTCTATTTAGATCCCTTCCTGTACCTGCACCACCTTACCAACCTCCCACCAAACTTCTTTACTCAAATATGAGATTTTATATATGAGAGAGAGAGAGAGAGAGAGAGAGAGAGAGAGAGAGGAGAGATTAAGAATTATAGCATAAGGTTTTTGTCCCCCAAAAGTCCTTTGGTGTGGGTTCATCCATTCCCTGGAACCTGGTCAACCTACTAAGAGTCTCTCACCTGTAAATGAGACTGAATCTTCCCTTCCCAGCTGTCATTGGTTGCCAGTAGTTCCTCGGGGAGTATTGGGGTTTTTTACGTACTTCCTTTTTGACATGATTTTTGAATGTCTGGCATGTTTAGAGTTCTAGGCTTCTGGAAGTCAAGGCAAGTATTTTATAATATAACTAATATTTGAAATTATTTGTTGTAAGTGTTAAACGGTAGATTTGGAAGGAAAGCGGGTTAGGGATATCTGAGTGGAGGATGATGAAAGGAAATAGTAAACTATTTCAGTTTGTTTTCTATTGAAAAATACCCTTATTTCCCATCCTTCCTCACCCTGTTTCCTTTCATATCTGCTCATTCATCCATTGGAGGGTCATTTGTTGTTGCCTGCTCCATCCTGTTAGATGCCAAGAGTACAAAGATAAATGCCACATGTTCCCCAGAAAATGCACATTGAAAACATTTTTAGAGGTGAAATCTATCCGCCTTTGAGTGAACCATTTCAGGATAGTGTTTATCTCCAGTATAAAAACTCACCTTGCTGGAACAAGGCCATTGTCATTTTTAGAGTTCACATTCCTTCTTTCAAGCTAAGGTGCTTTGTTAAGCCTGTGGAACTGTTGAATATGAGGGTTCTCTGCCTAACACAGTGGGGCACCAGAAATGTGTACAATTTCTGGTGATCGGCTTCGTACATAATAATAATAATATTTATTTGCTGTCTAACCTTGCTTAGAATGTGCCTTCATTCCCCTCTCCAAATCCCATCAGAGGGAAGGCCTAGATGCCTTATATCCAAATTGGGGGAGAGTTCTGCTCTGAAATGGTAGTTGGAAAGATTTGCATGACCAAAATAACATAAGTATTCTAAAAGTCCTGTGACCTGATAAGAAATTCCTTGCCCGGATTCTTGGCAACATTATTTAAAACTCAAAATGATTTTCTTTCTCAGAACTAACACTCGGTATCTGAGCAACTTATCTGACACTTGTCATGGACACGTGGCCTTGTGGAGTTAGTTATATTTTTACCATTCCCATCTTACTTCCTTGACCTGATTATAAGCCCTTTGAGGACAATAAAACTAACATTGGTGATAGTTTAGGTTTCTGGAAGGCCTGTATGTGTCAGGCAGCATTCTAAGCATTTAACTGTTTTAATTCATTCAATCTTTGCAACAGTGTGTGAGTCAGGTACTGAGTCAGTCTTAACAAGAAATGAGAAGTGGAGTACCAGAACAATTTAGCAGGCCCAGAAACCCCATTCCTGGGTGGTAGTGAGGACTCAAGCCATCTACAGATCCCAAGCTCCTAGGTACTTATCTAACATCTTCTCTAGAAATCGATACTTTAACGACATGCTGAATTGCACATGGATGGTGCTTCAAAAATATTAAAACATTGATTTGTTAAACCATTTTCTAAATGCTTTCATAATTGTATCACCTTTTTATCTACCCTTCTGGGTAGGACAATAAGGCAGTTTATCTTACAGAGAATAGAAATAAATGAAAGTAATTACTTTTAAGTACAACAAAGTTAACACAGGACTCCTCCTCATTATTTCCATGAATATTTTCTAGTAGCTATATGTTTTTCAGATACAAACATGGAAAGTTGTTGGATCCCAAATAGGAGATTCATCTAATATAATGTCTCTCCTCTCAAAAATGTATTCCATTTATCTGAGGCACAATAGTAAATATAACTTAATCTTTCTTTTTACCTTTTACTAGTTAATAATCTACTGGCTTATTTGAATGTATATAATATAATGGCTCTAACTTAAATACCTCTTCAGTGTTTATTTTTGTTTTTGATTTATTTATCCTTCCATAGTTTCACACACACACATACAAATATACATATTTTGATCATCTTCTCTCCCATTATTCTCTGTTATCCCCTTCCTTCTCCCACTAAACCCCTTCCTCTTCCCAACAAGTCCCCACCTACTTTTTTCCTGTAACCCTTTGAATTTAAGTGCAGTTTCTGGCATGAACATGAGTGAATGCTATTTACTTGAATGAGAGCAGCTGGCCGGTGAGTATACCTTGAGGAATCTGATTCTCCCTCTGCCAGCAATCATTAGCTATCTATAGCTCTTCAGAGAGGGGTGAGGCCTTCTGGGCCCCTCCCACATCATCTGTGATGGAAGCTTGAGAGGTCCTGTCTAGTGTAGGTCTTGTACACATCATTATGCAAGCCCTACTGGTGAAGACACCACACACTTTGGTTGTGGGACGTAGAGAAAGAGAGCTGGAACTGGCTTGGATGCTCACTGCTACTGTGAGTTCCTGGATCATTAGCAGGTTATGTCCAGAAGACAACATTTTACAGCACTCCTTCCAATTCTCCGACTCTTACACTCTTTCTGTCTGCTCTTCTGGGATGCTCCCTGAACCTTGAGGGGTGATATAGAAGCACCATTTAGGACTAAACA
The DNA here is from genome assembly GCF_000622305.1 of Nannospalax galili. Classification (NCBI taxonomy): domain Eukaryota; kingdom Metazoa; phylum Chordata; class Mammalia; order Rodentia; family Spalacidae; genus Nannospalax; species Nannospalax galili. The sequence goes on along the minus strand of NW_008341810.1, from coordinate 2,437,230 downwards.
CTAAACCACAGGATTTTGACCAGTTAAGAGTCCTTGCATTGACTGTAGCCCACTGCTAAATAGAAGCTTCTCTGACAGGTGGAGCAGCATTTATCTATGGAAACACAATAAATATTTAGGAGGCAACTGAACACATGATTTTCATTTAAGAAAGCAATAGTAGTAGGTTCCTCATGAGACCTAAGACCTCTCTAGTCTTGGGCTTTTGATCAGATTTATGGTACCAGGCATTAATTCCTCCTGTGGAGTAGGCCTCAAAAAATGGTTGGTTAACCTCATAGTGGTCATTGTATAAGTGGGCACATCTTGCCTGTTTGATATTGGAAGTAGGGTTCACAGCCAGGTGAGACCTCTGATGACCTTCTTTCCCCCAGCAGCCGACATAGCACCTTTTAGTATGAAGAAAGCTAGCTAGCAGGGAGGAAACTTCTAGCTTAGTTATAGATTGATTTCTCTATGTCCTGCAACCAAAGCCAGTAGTGTCTTTAGCAAGAAGTTTTATTATCTAGCTCTTATGAGCAGTCAAGAGCAATCACAATAGCCTATATATTAATTATTTTTGGGACCTGCAGAGCCTGCTTGATTTTTAAGGAAGTAACCCACAGCTGATACTAGGATTTTTATTTAATGACCATGGCTTCTGGGTGCAGCATTATGCAACCATGCAAGTACCTCCTTTCAATTTCTTATTTCTTTAATTATATACTTTTAAATTTGCTTACAAAACAGTAGATTTACATATGGCTTTTTCATACATTCTTAGTTTGTGTTACATTTTCCTCCAGCCCCTTGTTCCCTCCATCTCCCAACCCACATAACTCAAAGCGCGTCTCCTACTTTCTCTACTCTGTGAGATCGTTGAAAGAGTACCTTCTACTAAAAATGATCTCTTTTTGTATTTTTACATTTTATGGACTATAGAGCTCTATGTGTTTAAAAATTTTGACTGTCTTTGATTTATGCAATAAAATCCTTCCTCTAATAAAGGAAACAAATATCCTAAATGATAAATGTTTAATTTGAAGAATTCTTCACAAATCCCTTAAAATGGGAAGGAAGTTTTGTGAAAGGTTTCTCATACCTCCAGAATCCAATCAGCAAGTCATTTTGATTGTAGTGATCTCTGACAGACCTTCTCACTAATCCCCACATACCACAATGCTTCACAAGTTGCCTGAGTTGGAAACTGGGGCAGTTGGTATATACATGTGTATGCCTGTCTGGGTCATGAGTCTCCATATATCCATTTCGCTGTCTACATGAGGGATAATAAAAATGCCCTCATAGGGAACAGGCTATAGCTCAGTGCTAGAGCAATTGATTAGTATGATCAAGGTTCAGGGTTCAACCTTCAGCACATAAAAAATGTGCTTATGAAAATATACAAATTAAACTTTATATAATAAGTATAAAACATGCTATGACATATCCAAATACGTTAATGAATTAGGCTTGTGTGCTTCACCAATATTTCATGAGACAGAATAACTGAAGCAGGAGATGAATACATGGAGTTTCTAGGAGGAAAGAAAAAGGATGATAAACATTTTACATGACAGATGCCAAATGGGGAAGCAGAAAAGTGGAGAAAAAACTTCAAGAAGGGAAGAGAGAGAGAGAGAGAGAGAGAGAGAGAGAGAGAGAAGGGAGAGAGAGGAGAGAGAGGTGAGAGAGAGAGGGAGGAGAGAGAGAGGTGAGAGAGTGAGGGGGAGAGAGAGAGAAGAGAGGTGAGAGAGAGAGGTGAGAGAGAGAGGGAGAGAGAGAGTCCAATGTTGGGGAGGTAGGCAGAATATTACATCAGTGATGTGGCTGAGGTGGAAGTGAACATGGGGAAGACCAAGAAAGTCAGTGTCAGGGTTGTGAGGGTGGAGAGCGTTGACTGAGAGAGGGCGTCACCTGTCTGATTGTCAGCTGCACTTCAACTTCCATCTGTACAGATCCTCTGATTTATACTAAAATGCAAAAATTTCAGATAGAAATCTCTGCTCTATAAATATTATTAACGAATCAAATAATAGTTAATAACCTCTATAGATGAAATCATGTTTGCCAAATAGAAACTATATCTGCACTCATTCTGGAGAGACACTGCCAGTTTGCAGCATGAACCAGCATGAATGAAATCATGGAAACATCCAAGTCTTCATTCAGACTATGCCCCTCACCTCTCATTCAGATGGTGAGCCATACCGTCTGAGGGGATTCAGTGTGATCCAACCAAGTGTTTTTGCTCTCTGTGATGGGGACATATACCAGAAAAAAAGTGTTGAATCCATGAAGAAATATAGACAATGATCAAAGCACATTATACACATGGGTGAAAATTTCATGACAGGCCAGCAAGAGGTTCAGTGGGTTAAGGCACTTGTTACCAAGCTGATAAACTGAGTCAAATCCCTGAAACCTATATGATAGAAGGAGAGAACTGAGTCCCTCAAGTTATTCTCTGACCTCCCCAAGTGTGCTGTGGAATATGTGTGTGCACCACATTACATAATCAATCAATGTCATTTAAAATCTCATAATGAAACCCATTGTTTTGTGTAAGTAATATATATTAATTAAATTTTTTAGAATGATGAAAATTTGCACACACAAAGAAAAGGAAGCTAGACCCTTGATACACTACTGTGACAGTGTAACTGTCACTTGTTCAGCAGCTTATGATGACCTGGGAGCTTGTTAAGGACTCAGAATGTCTTCACCCCACACAGCCTGAATCAGAATCTGCATTTTAACATCTTTAGATGTCTATGCATGCTAATGCTTGAGAAACGCCAGCTTTGGTGTACTTCATTATGTAGACCAGGCTGGCCTCAAACTCACAAAGATCCTCCTGCCTCTGCCTCCCAAGTGTTGGGATTAAAGGCGTGCACCACCATGCCCGGCCTTTCATGTTCTCATTTTTAACTAGCAACATATAGTAACAGTTTAAGCAGACAGCAAACGTTCAAGCAACGTTTAGTGTCACTACTGCAACCACAGAACCACAATGACAGAAAGGTTTACTCTCACCGAAACTGAGCAGAACAGTTAATATTGTAATGTTGATGTATTTAGCAATGCATTCACACTGCTAAGTTCCTCACAAGAACCTGGTGAGACAATACAAGGCACAGCACAGGTAATGCATTTATTTGGTAATCAGTAAATTGTCTTATATAGTCAGTAAATTGTTAAATCCTGGACAACTGATAAGATCATTTGCTTTCATGTGTTTTTTTCAATATTGCACTCAGCCTCAAGTATAAATTGAATAGAGTGACCTTTTGGCACTCTGTGAAATTGACTGCATTTCCTAAGATTCTTTGGTTTCAATTACCATAAATTTTTTGATGTTGGGTCCAGAGCGATTGTGTTGACTCCAGCATAACAATATCTTCTTATTGGCTCTGATAATGTGGTCGGCAGCAGTGCAACAAGTACTGATGTGTATGTGAGCATGGACATGTGTGTTCCCAATCAGAACTTCCTGTCGGGCATAGGAACAATAAGTAATTTACCCAAAGCAAATAGAACCACTCAGTTGATTGCAAAATGTGAGTGATTTGGGGCCCAATGATGAAAATTGTGTTCTAGGTTGCTGGCTGGATCTTGAGTTTGTGAGATGGATAAGTCAATTAGTGGTTCCTCAGTTTATTAGCAACTTAATTGTCAGAATGTAATGAAACTTCTGAATTGCAACAACTCATTAGAAGCAATGAAACATGTGACTTTTTCTAGAAGAATATTCAGTGAACTGTATTTTTCTCCCAAAGAGATCTTGAAAATAAAATGAGCAATTAAGTTTAAATTTATATCTGTGAAGCCATCAAGGATTTAAGTTCTCCCAGTGGAAAAATGCTCAAGAAAAGTTAAGGTCACTCACTGAAGGAAAAGAAGCCCGAGTTTCAATTCCTGCTCTTCCAAGTGTTTATGTCTCTGTGTTGAGCTCTTACTCGCTTCTAGCCTCAGTCGTCTGTCTGTAAAATGGCACAATAATAATTATCTCAATAGATTGTTATGTGGATAAAGGGGAAGAGTGTATGCATAGTGCTTAGTAATAACCCTGTCTCTGGGGCTGGAGAGATGGCTCATCAGTTAAGAGCACTGGCTGCTCTTGCAGAGGACCCAGGTTTGTTTACCAGCACCCACATGGCAGCTAACAACCATCTATAACTCCAGTTCCAGGAGATCTGACACAATCTTCTGACCTCCATGGGCAGTGCACGATACTGGTACACTTACATACACGAAGGCAATAGAATCAGACACATAAAATAGAAATAATAAAATATTTAAAATAATAATTATAACCATAATCATAATAATCATTCTATCTAATGACAAGTGTTTGGTTCAGGGCTAGCTCTTTCAGGCATTGATCTAGATACATTTCTTCTCTTGAAATAAATTTGATTTTATTTTTGAAAATTAAAGTGCCATTGATAACACATAGACCCTGTATAGTCTGATGGTCAGGTAACTGATGTCATCTTGTGTCTTGTAAACTCTGACTGTTTCTACATATCAAGAGTTTACCTTTTGATCCCCTGGTAGATGGTAGTTGTTTCGACTTGGCCTTCATGATAATTTACCCCAGTGACTGCCACAGATGCTCAAAGACAAACCTCTCTTATCCTCTAACACTTTATTATAGTTACAGCTCCCAAAGAAAATCTTGGCAATGTGTAAGAATAAAGAGCTATTGAAGGGTCCT
>NW_008341810.1:2424803-2429495 GCF_000622305.1 Nannospalax galili | reverse complement strand
TGTTTATTGTGTATTGTGTCTGTAGCCATTTATTTTGTGAGTCATCTGTCTTTCCTTGTTTAAAATAAGCTTTCTGAGGGAAGGCATTTTATTTTGTTCATTGCTATATTCCCAATATCAAGAATGCCCAGTAAAATCTCAATTAATTGCTTATATTTCCACGATCCTCTTGATATACAAGTCATAATTCCTAAATCTAAGAAGCTCGTGATCTATTAGAAACCACAGACATGCACATTGATAATTAAAGTCCACAATTTCTTTAGAAGTCAATATATTGGGATTTCTCATCTACAATATTTTAAACAGTATTGGGGATTAAGGAAGAAGACAAGCAAGTATGATAAAGAGATACTTTTCACTATTGCTTTCGTTCATTCTTCAAGGAAGCAGCAGGGTACAGACACAAAGCTAAACAGCGCATTCACTTAGAGTAGAAAAAACCAGACTTAAATCAGTTGGTAATGGATCTTGAAGAAGTCCTCTGTGTACTCTGAGTGTCTTTCTTCTCATCTCTTGTGTGATACTACAGCATGGCTTGATCTACAGCTCTTAGTGCCTGTTGCTTGTACGTTCCTATACCCTGTCATTATAGAATAATTAAAGAGTGAGTGGCTAAGCTGTCTGTTTTCTCCTTTTGTTCATAAATCTTGAAATCTTGGCTTGTCCCATCCTCTTTATTTGCCATGCTGTTACAGGGAAATGTCTATTTTTTTTTATCAAACTCACTTAAAAACACATCTATAGGGTTCTTATGGATTTCATATAATCTATCTTAATCATATTTAGCCCCCTTCCCTGTCTGCAACCATACTTACCCTGTCCATAGGACTTCATGCATTTTGTTATATATGTTGAAGCCTATCAAGTCACGTTTGTGCACCCAGATGTCCCTCAGTTTGAGTTCATCCACTGCAGCCTGTTCAGCCTGTCTAGTATCACTCCCTTAAAGAAGATTAACTCTCCTGTCACCCAGCAGTGATCAGCTGCCAGTAGTTCCTCACCAAAGTTTTGGCCTCCTGCCCACTTCCCCAGTTCTATGCTGGTTTTTGTCTGACTGAATTTGCACAGGTCTTGCATATGCTGTTGATAACTGCTGTAAGTTCATATGAGCAAGGTCCCAGGAGCCTGTAAGACTCTGTTTCCTTATGGCCATTCACCTCCTCCCCTGGCTCTTACAATCTTTCCGCCCCCTCTTCCACAATGGCCCCTAAGCAATAGGTGGGTGAAGTTTAATATAGGAGTCCTGTCCAGGGACCCATGCTCTGTAGTCTCTTTTTCTCTACACTTTGGCCAGTAGTGGCCTTTTGTGTTCCTCTCCCTCTGTTGCATGAGGAAGCTTCACTGATGAGAGTTCAGAGACTACTAGTGCATTTCTGAAATTCATTTAAAAAGTATGTCCCCTATGGATGTTATTGGTCACCTTATCTAATGGGCATTTCGTGCTACCTCACTGTGCAAACTCCCCACATATGCATACAAATCACTAGTAATCATAAAGGAGCTTGCATTTGGATCTGACTCATTGCAAAGTGTTTATAAGTTCTTCATAAAAGGTGGGTGCACTCAGTGTGGCATTGAAAAGAAGCTCAGTATTTAATCCTAGGAGATTACAAGCTTATTCAGATGCTTTGGAAACCAAAGCCCATATAAGATTGTTAGATGTGAAATATTGAGAAAATGAAGTTCTCATATTGTGTTTAGTTGACAAGTATTTATTGACAGTGTTCTCCTCTGTGCAGAACACTTCAGTGGGATATGAAAGTTACTCAAGGAGTCTTAGATCCAATCTCAGCTCTAAATGGCTCCTGTTCTCTTGAGGAAGGGCCAGAAGGATCACCAAGAAGCACGCTTTGATATCCTTTACCCCAGATAGCCCCACAGAGAGAACAGCCTAGCCTCTGAGTAGCTTCCAGCCACCTTGAGACAATTTTCTCTCATTCTGTGCTATTGCTGGGATAGCGCAGTAATCAGCTCACTTAACACTGCCTGCCTCTTAGTGTACCCAACCTGAAATGCCATACAGATCCAGGTGCCCGCATCTGCAGCTGCACAATCTAACACATATCCCGTGGCACTAAGTCTTTATGAACAAGTAACGGTGACCTTTATGATGATGCTGTCTAAGCATTTCTTCTAAGCAGAAAATGTACCATTTTATATAGAATTTATTAGTTATACCAGGAATGTATTGTAAGAATTGCTTACATAGTCACTCCAAAAATGTTCCTAATGTCCACGGTTAATACAGTCTGCTAATTTACAACAATAAAGCCTTATGAGTTGTTTACAGTTACCTTCTTTCTGAGTCTTGGTGCTGATGTTCAGACTGATTAGGGCTCATGGGTAATGTTGGTTAAATATTTTGACTGTTTAAGTGCAAACTTTGAAAATTTAATTTCGTACTCTGAAAATTCTCATATCAGGGTCTCAAAATGTATTAATGCTTACTGCTCCAACTGTTCTCTCTTTCCCTCTTTCCATCTTCCCTCCCTTCCTCCTCCCTCCTCCTTCCTTCCTTCCTTCCTTCCTTCCTTCTCTCTTTTTCTCCCTCTCTCCTTTGGAATTACTTATGGACCTTTACTATATTCTCTGTTCTACATAAGTACTTACATCATACACTGCCCATACTTTCTGTATGGGCATCTAAGCCCATAAGATGATCTATAGATTATCTATTTTTTACCATTCTCCATCTGTCATCTATTTGCTATCTATCTATCTATCTATCTATCTATCTATCTTCTATCATCTACCTATTATCTACCTATTATCTATCTATCTTTGAAAAAGAGACGATTGGTTTATTATCTGTCATCCTATCTCTAACAAATTAAAATATAAATTTGGGGCCTGGAGAGATGACTCAGAGAATAAAAGAACTTGCTGCTCTTGTGAAAAGAACTGTGTTTGGTACTTAATATCCACATGGTGGCTCACAACCACCTCTAACTCTAATTCCAGAAGATCTGATGCTCTCTTCTGGTCTCTGTGGGCACTTCATGCATGTGGTGTGCATATAGACATGAAAGCTAAACACTCAAACACATATAAATAAAATAAATGAGTAAAAGCCTAAAATTTCCTAGAAAACAGATTATACATCAAACACTCAAATACAAGTAATCAATAATGTGTGTGTATTTGTATATAAAGATAATATGCCTTCAATTTGTGCACAAATGGAGAGTGTGTCAATTGTAGCTACTACGGTTTAATATGTTTCAATACCATATGGATTTCAGGTGGTTTCTCAATGTAGTGAACTTGATTGTATCAAACTAGGGTGATTAATTCTAAAATATTAACCATGACAAGTAACTGGTAAGCTCTGATATTTTCACAAAGTTCAGGAGTTTTTGAACATTCATTTGATTCATAATTTTAATATCACATATTGTCTGTATTAATCTTAATATCACAGATTTTCTGTATGATGTAGGTATTATATAGAATATTCAGCCTTTTTCCTTTAATTTCTTCATATCCTATCTCTACCTCAAAGACTATTTTAAGTATCACCTTTGTAATGGAGTATGTTTTAACAAATATGTACCTCATTTCATTTATTTTTGAAGTTTACATCATTGGGAGTGAACGTAGTAATCACACAAATAATAACAAATGCAGTTCCTTACTATACATGAGATAATGCAGGATTTGCATGGATTAGTTTAGTTGATTCTCAAGATAATCTGCAATATATACTTTATTATGATAATAAAGTGATAACAGTTACCACTTCTCAGACATGAAATCTGAGACAGCAGTGTTAAGTAACTGAAGTGATGGGCTCCAGATTCAAAGTCAGCCCATTTAATCTTGGAGTCTCTATTTGCTTCACCTCTTCTTTCATAACTACATAAAAATGTTAAAGACCTTCATGGCCTTTATGATTTTAAAAATATTTAAAAGCCTAGTGTATTAATCTTTTCTATCACTATATCAAAATACCTGAGACTGGGTATTGTTTAAAGAGTAGAGGCTCATTTAGTCTATAGTTTTGGAGATTCAGGCTATGGTGGAAACCTTGACTAGGCTCTAGTGAGGTCTTCCCTGGCTGCATCTCATGGAAGACAGCATCATGGTGGGAGTGCATGTGAGGTAAAGTTATTGGGAAGAAAAAAAGGTAGAGAACTATTTGTGGAGCAGGTTCACTCCTATAACAATCCTCTCACGAGAACTAACCGAGATCCCAAGAAAATGACCTCAAATCTTTTGGAGGGTAGTGCCTGTAGTGACTGAAAGACCTCCCACTAGGCTCCACTTAAAAGTTAGAGGAGACTGAGCTTCTAATACAAGAACCTTTGGAGGAAAAGCCACACCCAAACCATGATATTTAGAAATTGTTAAGAACTGTGTGAAAGGATGTGGAACAAAATCCTTAGTGATTAGGATTTAAGAAAAATCCTTACGACTCTAAGCACATCAATATTGTAGATGAGAATTAATACAGAGTAAATGTAATTATTAATAACTACTAGTATCTAGACTTGTGTATGTTACAGTGACTGAATCTAGACTACATGGAATTGTAAGTTCCGATTTGATTTATATGCTACTCAGCAACCACAAGTAGAAATTTGCCCAGGCTTGCCTATTAAATTCAACTAGGGAACCTATCAAAATGGCAGAATCCTGGACTGTTTGTATGGATAGTCATTCTCAAGTAAGACCAGCTTGCTTCTAGAG
>NW_008341810.1:2405376-2424438 GCF_000622305.1 Nannospalax galili | reverse complement strand
TGCACACACGGGTGCACTTACACACATGTAGGCAGTACAGTCATGCATACCCATACCCACACCCACACACAAAGGCAGGTTCTCATTATGTAGCCCTGGAACTTGCTGTAGAAACCAAGCTAGGTGTCATGTCTTTTTTTTTTTTTTTTTTTTTTTTGGTATGGCAACTGGGGAAATTAATGGATTAGCTTGTATTAATGGATGGAGACCAGAGATGTTGCTAAACATTCTACAAGGAAAAGTGCACCACCCACAGCAAAAGATTATCTCACTCAAAATGTCAACACTATTGAAGCTGAGAAATCTTGACCTTGAGATTTGTATTTAGTGGCCCACAATGGGACCCAGAATCCTGTTTCTGCTATCCAGGCATCTGTTATTCAGATAAAGACATTAGAAGTATCAAGATATCAGTAAGAACTAGAGTTGTTTAAAATCACCTTACAGAAGAGAAAATGTTTAATGTAGGCTTGACATAAGAATAGCATAGAAAAAAATGAGGGAAAGTGGAAGAACATTATAGCAGAAGACTTAAGCACATCCAACTGGAGTAAAGATGGATTATGATGTATTATAAGCCAGCAACAAAAATGAAAAATAATGTCAAATAAGTCCACCATTTCTATATGGAAGACCACTCTGTTTCAAGAAATATAACCACCTTGACATCTTGTTTTTTTTTTTAATCTGTTAATAAATACTGATATGTCTACTGAAATAAAAATAGATTGGACTAGCTCAAATTTGCTTCCTTTCTCCTAATAATCTCTTCTGTAAAATTCCAATATATGAAGGAAGTGAGAACCATAATTTATCAAGTATATTTAGTTTGATAGCCAACCTGCTTCATATGATTTGGGGACTAATAGGAGTATTAAGTGGATAATTTAAATAAGATAATGCATATATGAAATTAACTCATCATCAGACATATAGGAAGCATGCAGCTAAATCAGCTGATGTAACTGTGGTTGCCAGCACAAGACCTGCACAAGAACAAGCCAACCAAAATTCTAACATGGATGGGGGAGGGCTTCATAAGGCCCCTCCCTATTTAAGGCACTATTGGCAGTTGATGGCTGCTGGGAGCAAGAGAGATTCAATTTTCTTCAAGGCTGTGATTCCTGGTACATTGTCCATGCTCTGTGAATGGCCCTATGTCCATGCACATATGGGTTCTAATTGGGCTCAGTGGGTTATTAACACAGAAGTAGAGGACATGAAGTTTAGAGAGTCAATGTGCTAGGAAGAGCTGGAATAGAGAGAGACTGGGGATGTGTGTGATCAAATTCATTGTATATATAGATGAAAAATTTAAAGGACAAATAACAAATCTTAGAGTAATAATCAGCTACTAATTGGGCATGGTGGTGCAAATCTTTAATCCCAGCATTTGAGAGGTAGAGGCAGGGAGTTCCAAGGCCAGCTGAGACTGAAGGGAGACCGTGGCTCAAAAAGAAAAGAAAAGAAAAATCAGCTACTCTTCACTGTTGTTTTAAATTAAAATAGCATTTATTTAAGAGAACAGTGGCACCAAATGAACAGAAAAAATGTTTAGGTCTAGTACAGTGATCTGTATTCAATTCTATAATCAATTTTAACAACATATTATTTTGTACTTTGGTATAATCGAAGAGAACTGATAAATTCTGACTCACACAAATGAATGTTAGTAAATGTTTCCAGATTTTAAACTTCTCACTCTCACTTTTCAAGGCATTTTTTTAATCACAAAACAAGCACAAAATGATTAAAATGATTAAATTTTTATGGTTAATGCAGAGGTGACCTGTACTCTGTTCATTCAAGTGCATGTTGCTTTCAAAAAATATTGGTGCTTAATTCTAGTTATATAAATGAATAAAATATATGTAATAAATATTCATTATTAATCCTTTCAATACCTGCACAAATGTCCAGGTTTCCACAGAACAGTTTTAAAATCCCTGGCTAAGATTAATGCATGTTCTCTGTTCATAGAAGACTGTTGTCCCTTGATGCAGGTGACTCTGGTCCTGATAGATGTAACAGTTGGTTTCTCCTTTTCTGATGAATTCCTAATTGGCTAGATAATAAGCTTATATGCCATAATTTTCTTTTCTTGAAACTATGCTGGGTCTTCTAAGATGTTTGAGAATTGATTACATGGGGATATATTCCAGTGTCCTCCCCTAAACAGAGTTGGGATGGATTAACCTCTGCATTCACAAGGTTTATCTGAATCTCTTCCTCTGTAAATTATGGGTATTTCATTTAGTCCTAGAGTCAGAGCCCCTGGGAAAATTTCAGAATTCACTCCTCTGTATTCGTATCTGTTCAGATTTCCTAACCCACTAAGAATGTATTGGCTTCTTGCCTGGCTCATCAGCTGATATATGTGAGATGAATAGAAACCAATTTTAAATCATAGTCTAAGATAAATATTATTAAGAAGATAAATATGCTGGGGGTGGACAGAGGTGGGAATTACAGAGAAAACAAAAACAAAAGAAAAATGAAATGTCACAATGTATTACGAGTGTTTTGAAAAGTTCTTATTATTTAAATTACCCACATCTAATATGCCAAGTATCTTTTCTTTTTCCTATGAAGGTGATGGAATCCATGGCTTTCCACATACTAAGCAAGCTTTTGTTAGACACACCCCCCGAGTCTTATGTGCCAAGTGTCTTAACAGTAATCCAATAGGCCTTCCAGAATTGCTGTTTTAGTTAACACATGAACAAAAGGAATCATTAAGATATATACTGAGCTATAGGTAGGTGCTGTGCTGGTTAGTTTTTGTCAGTGCCACAAACTAGACACACCTGAGAATAGAAAACCCCAACTGCATAATTCTTCAGATCAAATTGGCCTATAGCCTTATCTGTGAGGCATTTTCTCAGTTGCTGGTTGATGCTGGAGGGCCCAGCCCACTGAGGACAGTGCCATCCCTAGGCAAACAGGCCTGGGCTGTGTAAGAAAGGTAACTGAGCAAGATGGGGAAGTTAGCCAGTAAGCAGCGTACCTCTATGGTCTCTGCTTCAGTTCCTGTTTGAGTTACTGCCCTGATTTCCTTCTGCGATGGAGTGTGATTGGGACATGTAAGCCAAATGAACTCTTTTCTCCACAAGTTGGTTTTGGTCGGTGTTTTATCATAGCAACAGAAAGCAAAACTAGGACTGGTGATCAAAGGATAATAATCTAGGAAAGGTAGGCAGAATGACTCTTCAGTCAATGTGAAGGCCTCATTGAGAAGGTGACATTTGAATACATGAAGGGAAGAAGCAGAATCATTGGGGCTAGGTGGCAGGAGAATCATCTAGAAAGAGGAAACTTCAAATCAAAGACCTTGGGAGCAAATGCCTGGCATGCCAAGGACCAGTGAACAAGGATTCAGACAGGTGACTGGGGATGTTGATGGACATCCTAGTGAGGGTCAACCATATGCCCTGTCAGCATGTGCTAGTCTGGGTCAACCCTATGACACAACTGGCTTGGGTAATAAATTATACATAGAAAACCTAGACTAGTAGGTCTGTATTAGGATTTTAGATTTTACCTTTTAGAAATGTGGGAGATTTGAAAGGTCATGGGTGGGGATTAGCCAGAAAGAGGAGTGAGACTTGAAAGATTTTATCAGGATCACTTAGTCTTCTGAGTTGACAATAGACTATCCCAGTGGGCTGACCAATGATGGGAGAAAACAGAGGCAGGAGCCCAGAGGATGGCCATTCTAGAACATGCCATGCAGCCAGCATTGAGGTGCTTAACTTGAGCCTGTGCATCTGCTGGCAGTGGAAACAGAGGCAGCAGCCTGCTGACCCAAGGTTTGGTGTTCTTGTATTCTTTCTGCAGTGCTGTTTCTCTTCGTTTAAACTTGAGGACAAATGGAATACCTTTCTGGCTTCTCTTAGGTCTACTAGGCCTCCTGTCCAATGGCACCCATCAGTTCCTTTTTCTTCCATTTGTGAGAAATAATACCAAATGCCACTTTTCTGTTTCTCTGAAACAGTTCATTTTTGCCCATACCAGCCATTCTATGGAACCTCTGTATTTACACTTCAACTTCCTATAACCGCTCCAGGATAATGAATTCCACACGTTCAGTACATGCTTATTAACTCATGAATATTGTGATATAAGTTAATAAGTTAGAATGGAGTCTAAGTACAGATGTGAATATGAATTTTATGCCTGCTTAAATAGGGGCATATGTATTCATGGGAATTAAATGGGTTTCTACAGGTCTAAATATATCCATGCAGAAAATTCTTCAGATTTGCCTGTATTTTCTTTCCACTTGAATTTCATTTTTAAGAATTATCCTCAGTTAATGATCATTGCTTTCCTTGGTTAGAGCGGATAAATGAGAGTAAGAATATGATGTGCTGATTATACACTTTCTTCTAGTCAACTACAAGTAACTGTATGAGAACAGACTCTAGAGAATTTGTGTGTGTGTGTGTGTGTGTGTGTGTGTGTGTGTGTGTGTGTGTGTGTATGCCCGGATAGTGTTTGAAATTTGTGTACTTCCTCTATATACTTGTGGGCTCTGGGAGTGGTACCTAGAGACATATGTAATATACTGGCATGAGGTATCAGGTGGTTTGTATGCCCATGCTAAGGTATCCAGATAGTGAAATTAAACTTTGTATTCATTCTACTGGCTCCTAAATTCTAGAAGCTTTAGCATCTCACAGAGCTTGTTGGTCCTGTGAATAAAATGTCAGTAAGAAAGCCCTTAGGGTTTTTGTAAGAAATGAAAACGCACTGCAGAATTTTATAATGTAGGTTATAAGCTAAGGACGTCTGTTTCCACCCCGTCACTCACAAATGCTTGTGATTTTTAAGTCATTTTTTTTCAGCACCTTCAAGTGTCAACACTTTGTTCAAAGTCCTACATTTGTCCATAGACTCAACAAAAACTTAGTTCACAAAATATTGAGAACTTTCCAATTGAATGGGGTGAGATCCATGATCCTGTAAGTGGACCATGTGGAGACTTCACACATTTTTCTGTTGAGTGTGTGAGAAGAGAGGTGGACCTAATATCATACCTGGATTTGGAGAGGCAAGAAACAATGTAGCAGACTGTGGACAGCATAAGGAAAGAAAGTAGGGGACAGAGAGTTGCTTAAAGACAGGTATTCAAAGCGCTTCACAACCTCTTCCACATGCCTCAGCCACTCAGAGAAAATGGGAGAACCAAACTGAGGCGGAATGGCTTCTGTCCTGGTGACAGTTGTTTAAGGAGAAGAAGCTGAACACTGCTAATTTGATTTCAGGGACTTATTTTAGATTCCTATCTGTTGATTTCATTTCAGAAAAAGAAAAACTTTTTCTTTATTTTGAAAGCTCCTTTGAAATCTTAAATCAAATTTCATCAAACCCATAATTTCTATGTGCAGACACCCCAACTCCCAATTCATATATGAACCCAAGGTATAGAATTCTACGCATGAAGAATTAGCAAGGGCACCTATAATCAAGTGGATTCCTCATCTGAACTTTAAATTCATCATAAAAGTTGCATCTCCATTGAGTTCTTTGAACTCTTGGTAGGGCTCAGTGGAACAAATAATCCAAAATAGTGGATAATCCAAAAATGTCATTTATATTTGGCTTTGGAATACCCTACCAGATGTTATTCTAGCAGATTTCCCTTCTTAATTAGGCCTCGCTTAAAGTAGAAGTTAATTTTGTCTTCATTAGCTGTTTCCAAATCAGCAGGATGGGGCAAGGAAGAAACCTAGGGCATGCTGGGTATTTGGTGGAAGCTGGCCCAGAGCAGAAAGTCGGTAGTAGACTGTGCTCAAAGAATGAGATTCAAATAATGGTAATCAAGATGATGGGCATGCACTCTGGAAATACTCTACGTACCATCTTGGAGAATTTTCAGGCTTCTTTGTCTCTTTTTGATCCTGTTAATCCTGAATGTAAAAGAAAAAAAAATTCTGTAATAAGAATGAGGCAGAAAAAGCTGAAATTTTGTACAGGAATAACAGAGACACTGCTAGGTTAAGTGACCTCTCACACAGATTGATCTCTGAGTAAACAGTTCCTAAGAAACTGAAGCTGATTAATGAGTGATAAGGCCCCCCTGTTTCCTTCTTATTGATGATTTGAATAATGAGGAAGCTAGGATTCTTGTGGCCTAATTCGCATTAAGAGCGCTAAGATAATGAAGCTGTGATTAAATGGCTATTAAACTATTTTTATCAAACAGAGATCAAACGAGTGTGAGAATCTGGGGACGCAGAGTGTAATTGCAATTCTACAAGATGCAGGAAAAATGACTATCATAAGCAGACATGGTCCTTCCATAATGGCCTGCATTTAGAAAGCTTTGGGATGCCATATTCAGTTTTCCTCTGTGTTTTGCTCTCCAGGTGTCAGTTAGCATCTGAGTCCCTTATCTCCTCCTTGATTGAGTAGATTTATTTGCTCTCTAGGGTATGCAACTGGGTAAGCTGAATGCTCTGTCTGTCCCAACACTGTGTCTTCCAGACCAGTTGGAAGATCCTTTTGCTACTGTGCACATGGCAGTCCAGCTCAAATCATGCATGAGGTTTCAGTCTTCAGGTGACCTTGGCCACTCAGAGCCCCACAATCTACCTTTTTTAGCTGTGCCTGTTGGATCATGTCGCACTTACTACAGGTCATTTCAGGACATGGCAGTCCCAAAGAGCAGTGATGAGTCTTCAAATTCTGTTGACTGTTCTAAACCATCATTTATTAATGATGCGGCATGGCTTAGGAATTGTTGCGGATTCTAAATTTTGGGTTGTCAGTATAAAAGCCTGTGTATCATCTGTCACTGGAAATTCTTTACACCCGGAGTGAGGTTTTGTTGTTGAGCCTTCTTTCTTCCTGGAGAGCCCTTGGAGAGTGGAGTTTTACAGGCACACAGAGCTTTATTTAGGTCAGAAGAAAAGCAGAAGAATCATACCGTGTAAGGAGAATCCAAGGTTACAACCCCCTCCACAGGAAATGCCCTTGATAGCTAGAGAGCACCTGTGCAGGGGACTGTTGGCCTGGAACCTGCCTTTCTCCTCTAGCTCTGTTGCTGGAGCAGTAGATTCCCACCCAGTTGGTGGTGATCTGCTCCTCCACCCTCACCTCTCTACTTCTCTGTTTTTTTTTTAGATGGAGCCAAGAAGTGCATTTTTATAAAATGGTAATTTCAAGCAATTGGGGAGCTGTATCTGGTCCAAGGCTTTGAAAGGTTACCTTGCACTGTCTTCCGAATCCAAACCCTGTCACTTGCAAGCAGACATGTACTTAGAGACTGTTGTGCTTCATCTGCAGTGACTTTGATTTATTTGCTCTGTAAATTGGGACCAGAGCAATGATGGAAAGTGACATTAATTGTTTAACGGAGTCCTCTTGTCACATCCATTGCCTTCTCTGGGACAGTGATTGTTGAAATTCACACCAAACTAATAGAAATTGCCACAGTGAGGGGACAGTGTCCACTCAACTTTACATGGAGGAATTTGTATGGAGCTTTGATATGGAAATATAACATCAATAATTGCCATGCTTTCTTCTCAGACTCCTATAATTAAAGAAAATATGGAGAGTATAAAAATCATAAAATGCTTTCTTCCATAATTCAAGAAGAACTTTAACATGGTCTCAGTGCACCTTTCTGAGCATCCAGGGAGGATAATAAAGAACCTAATAGTCATTTTGAATGGACAGAGTACACACAATGAATTTGAGTTGAATTACTGGTTTGTACTGGCTGAATAGTGGCTTTCCCTGCTCAACTCTCTCAGCAAGCAAGTGTACACACACACACACACACACACACACGCACACAGACACACACACACAGACACACACACTGTGCCAATTTCCCTTCCTATAGTCCTCCCCTTCCATTGTGTTTCCAGGAGAGAGGAGAATTAAAGTAGTTGGTGGTTTAATCAGATCTTGTAAATTAATTATGACATTATCAAGCTTCAATATTTCTGCTATTGTGTGCAGTATACATTCACTCAGTCTTATTAAAGAAATTGGAGGAAACTAGTTAATTTAAGTGTTCTTTGTCATTTTGACTTGATTGGAATTATCAGAGTTTGTTTACACAAGGGATAGAGCTGAGGCGCTATTGTATTCTGTGATTGAAAGCAAATAGCAGCTTGTAGTATCGCTGGAAAGCCAAACACAAAATTTAAATCATGGTAAACAAAATTACTCATTTATTGGTAAACACTTCTTAACTATTTTTCATGAGCTCTTTTTTTTTGTGAAATGAGCCTTTTTAAAAAATGGGGAAGGTATCTGCAAAGCACATCCAATGATAGTGTGCATATGTTTCTGGGTTTGCATATGTATTTGAGATACTTTCAAGATTATTTTATCAGAAAATATAGACATAGTTATAGTAATACAAATCCCATTATTTTAATAAAAATTTCTTAAAAATCTTATTTAAATGTAACTTTATTGAGAAAAATTTAGTGACCTGAATTTGCTTTTGTTTTTGTTTTTTGGCATGAAGAGTAATTAGAATTTTTTGATATTAGAAAACTGGGTACTTAGAGTGTTTGGATATTGCACTATGATCTAAGGCAGAAAACAAGGATCACTTTTTAATATTTTTATTATTGAGATTCAGAGGAATTGGGGGTCTAGGGTAGGGTTGAGACAATGTTCCACAAGATTTTTTATTGTAAAATTTAGATTTTGGTAAATTGCTTAGTTGATGGAGGTGAATGTGCCATTTTGAAGGGAGCTGTTTATTTCTGCTAGGGTTTCTCTTTTTCATTAGTTTAAAACTTCATCCAGTTGTCACACTATGTTTTGCCCCAAGTACTTGACAGGGTCAGCAGGGACATGCATATGCAAACTGCAAATGTAAAAGGTCCGTTAGCATCCACTATGAGTACAGATAGCTCTTCTTGGCCTCTTGGATCCCAAAGAAAATGAAACCTGTAGTTTTATTCCTGGATGGAGAGTGATCGGTAATGAGGAAAAACACTTTTTTATGTGAAAATAGAATGTCTACGTGATAAAGCCCTGCCTAATTTCTCTAGTAATACAATTTGATTTTCTGATTAGCTGTCTTATTCTGTGATTCTTGTAATTTTGTCAGGTCAATTAACTGGAGTTCAGTGCTAGTGAGAGTGGGAGTGTGGGCACTGCCGGCTTCGTTAGATGTCAGCAGCTTAGGTGCGTTTTGGAATGGAATCTGTGTGAGATAATTTAGCCATATTGTTAATGTCATAGCGTACAGAATTTGAAAAAAAAAAAGAGTTTGGAAGGGGGTCAAATTGGACAAACAATAAGAAACCCTGAAAGAGAAGAAAGGGATCTACAAAGCCTCTGTTTTTGCAGTAAAAGCAAATCTTCTTGTAATTTTGTCAGGTCAATTAACTGGAGTTCAGTGCTAGTGAGAGTGGGAGTGTGGGCACTGCCGGCTTCGTTAGATGTCAGCAGCTTAGGTGCGTTTTGGAATGGAATCTGTGTGAGATAATTTAGCCATATTGTTAATGTCATAGCGTACAGAATTTGAAAAAAAAAAGAGTTTGGAAGTGGGTCAAATTGGACAAACAATGAGAAACCCTGAAAGAGAAGAAAGTGATCTACACAGTCTCTGTTGTTGTCAGTAAATGCAATCAATGAATTCTGTAGAAACTAACCAGTGACCATGTGTTCCATATACCCAGCTTTGGGCTGATTGATTTGGTGCATGGACTATAACACATTGTTCTATTAAGATGATACAGACAGTCTAGTTTTTGTACAGAGAACCAGAATTAATATCTTATTTTAAAGTTGTGCGTGTGTATGTGTGTATGTACTTGAGTGCATGCAGAGGCCAGAAGAGGTACTCAGATTTCCCAGGATCTAGAGTTTCAGGTGGTTGTGGGCTCTCTGATGTGAGTACTGAGCACACTCAGGTCCTCTGCACTAACACCAAGCACTCTTAACCTCAGAGCTATCTTTCCAGTTCCCAATGCTATCTTTTATAACAATAAATTGTTGATATATTCTTCTTTCCCATTGGAGGGATAGAACCCTGCTTCATTTCTCTTTGTGTCTTCAATCCTTATCATGACATTGGCAAAGACTAAGACACTCAAAAATGTTGGCATAAGGCATGTTTCAAGATTAGATTTCTGTGTCAGTGAAATTGAGTTTAGGAGGAAGGACAAGTTTGCAGGCATCTCTACAAGAAACAATGCTATGCTATATTTCTACCCTTGGCCACAAAAGATGAGTGTAGTTAAGAGACATTACAAAGAAATGTCCTCCTAGCTGCTCACCTCTTTATAAATAGCCAGGTAATCTAGAGTGTAAGTGTAAAGAACTGATAGCCAAACTAAATAAGTCAAGAGAAAGAGCAGTTTTACTATAAAAGGTCCAAAGTTTGGGTTTTGGAGACCAGGTATCAATTATAGTGTAGAAGTGTCCAGTTGGCATTTAGGGATTTATAACTAAAGTTGGGAGAGATATCAGTGAGAAAAATAAATGATTTTGGAGTGTGTACTGATGAGATTATAATTGAGATCACAGAAGTATGTAGATTCTCTTGGTGTGGTATGCTATACGGGAGGTCTGAGCACTATGCATGAAGAGTAGATTATGCTTAAAATTCTCTCAAGAACTTATATCGCTAAGTCTTCTCCCTGAGTTGGGGAAAGGAAGCCATAAGTTTGTGGAAAACGACTGTGAAGACAACAGAATTACATGTGGCATCTTAAGCACTGACATAACAGATTGCTAAGTTGGACAGCCCCAAGACCAGTAGTGGTATCTGTAAATCATATGACTCAAACAAAAAGCGAGTTACGAGTTTGAGGATAACACCATCTGTGTGTTCTTGTTGTGGGCATTGAAGAGTTCATGGAGTTTCCTCACTCAGCTGGACACGTTCAGCCTGTGCTGATTAAAAATGTTGCTGGCGTCCTAATGTCAACTCACATTTTCTACATTTTTTTCTGCTTTTATAGAAGATAGATGAAGAGAATGAGGCAAACTTGCTAGCAGTCCTCACAGAGACACTGGACAGTCTCCCGGTGGATGAAGACGGATTGCCCTCATTTGATGCACTGACAGATGGAGACGTGACCACTGACAACGAGGCCAGTCCTTCCTCCATGCCTCACGGCACCCCTCCACCTCAGGAGGCAGAAGAGCCGTCTCTAGTAAGAATCCTTCCTACTGTTTAACAGCAATTGGAGTTGCCTCTGGCTGCCCGCTGCATGGGTATGGTGTAGGAACAATAAGGTTTGACTTTTAATTTAGATTAATGCCAGAATCATCCACACGCCAGCTCAAAGTTGCAAATTCTGTAATTCTCTATTAAAAGTATTGACAATAAATTTCTTACCAAGTATAATGTTAATTTCAAAACTAATTTTTTACTATTTATATTGCTATGATTTATGTTGTAGAGTTTTTATGTTCATGATGAAAACTTAAAAGGTGGACATCTGGAATGAAGAGGCTTTTTAAAAATTCACCTGTGATTTCAAAAACCTATCACATCAAAATGACTGAAATCTATTTTAGATGAACATATCATTGATTGACATTTTTAACATGCAGAGTTTTTAGTACTTTTTATGGAAATGTTTTATAAATATATACCCTAGCAAATTTAGGTCATATAATTTTATGGTGAGATGTTTAGAGTTTTTTTCTGTTTTTTACTGTTAGAAATAATATAATAATGTTCAAATTTTTATGTTTTACACATATAAATCTACAAATAGCAATAATCAGTAAGGGGCTATGCAATATTTTAAGACTTCAGATCTTCATTTCTTAAAATGATTGAGAAAGAATAGCACATCTGCCACCCACATTACTGAAATTCACAGTTGGCAATGGAGGGTGAATTTGTTGGCTGTGGAGAGTGACTTTTCTTTTCCATGAAGTGTTTGACCAGAATTTTATTAGTTCTGAGGCACAGTTTACCTTCTCATCTCTGATAGCTATTTGTCATTTGCCATAAATCTCATGGAAGAGCAAAGCTGTGTAAATTATGGAATGCAATTGTTCGAACTTTAATAAAATACTCTGGCATGCTATTTGGAGGTTGATGCTTTCAAATCTTTACCTAAGCTTGAAAGAACTTTACACACACATGGAGGTCTTACTTATTTTCCTTTGTTATTTAAGATTTCTGCTCCTGAGAATATCACACATGAAAATCATTTCTCCGTATCTCATTGGCTCTATGACCTAGTTCCTTAATTTCTTTACATTGATTTTCATTTGTAAAATTTCTTCCATTGGAAGGGGTTGTTGAGTCAAAGATACTCTGCATGTCAGAGCAGGGGAGCACTTGAGAATCATCCCATCAAGTGAAGAAGCTAAGATCAATAATAACTGCTAAAGCAGAGCATGGTGGTGCACACCTATGATCCAGATGTTCAGGAGGTGCTCAAGAGGCTGAAGTGGGAGTATCACCAGTTGGAGCCTAGCCTGGGCTACATATGTAGACTCTGACTCAAGAACCAAGGCTAAAAGCAAGCAAACAAAACCAATAATTCTTAGCGTGTGGTATACCCCACAACTAAGCTATTGACCAGCATTCTATTTACAAATGTTCCTTTTCTTTCTGAAATCACTGATAGCCCCTGTTGTAATCCACACATATAAAAAAAAATCCATCTGTTTGTATAGTTGGATGTGAAGCTGGTTCGAGAAATCACAGACTGTTTCCATTTATGATCAGTTGGGTTTGATGGACATAGAGGGCAAGAGTGCTCAAGGTGGTAGGCAAGGGAGCCTTTCTCACCTCGTGTGGTGCTTCTGTAGAAATCATTTTAGGAATGGTTGCTTTATTTTATGTAATAACCATTTAAAAATTGACAATGAAATGGTCAGCTCTCAAATATAGGTAAAAGAAATACTTTCCTAGTTAATACTATAGTGATAAACCTTTTCTTAATTTAAAATAAAACTTTGCTTCCTTTACCATTCATGTGCTAACGTGTGATATTGTGAAGGAAAAATAGAATTCTTATAATTGCAATCAGCAAATTTTTTCAAATTTCAGTTACTAATTGGAAGCTTTAAAGATACATGGCTTTTCTTGCTCTTCCCCACTATGGTGTGTTTCTAGCTCAAGAAGCTCTTACTGGCACCAGCCAACACTCAGCTGAGCTACAATGAATGCAGCGGTCTTAGCACTCAGAACCATGCAAACCACAACCACAGGATCAGAACAAGCCCTGCAGTTGTTAAGGTACGAACGCAAACGTTTTAATGCAGAAGGAAAGTAAGGAAGGGTTTTTTTCACCAGTCGGTGTAACAGACTATGAGTTGATACGTATTAATTCAACTGGGCTTTGGTAGCTGCCTTGTAGAGGTGAATCAGTTATGAATTGGGTTTAGGAAAGCTACACTGGGGTTAGGGGCACTAGGAAGGGTTCATTCATATGTTGCTTTGCGGATGATCAGAACATATATTTCGCTATTGTCGATGGATGATCTTAAGATGTAGGGTGGCTGTTTTGCCAACTGTTTAACCTGAGAGAGATCATTTTGGATTCACTGCAAAAGATCTGTCTCTGCCATTAATTGGGAAAAATGCTGGCAATGGCATAATTCAGTTAGTGGGTTGTATTAAACAATGTTTGCCTTGCCATTCACTGTGAGTGAAAACGAAGCGTTAAGGGGTACTTAAGAGAGTTGTGAATACTGGGCTTCAGCAATCAGTGGTAAATTAAGGTTTAAAACAGCTTATTTTTTTTCTTTACTCACAGTAAAGGCGCTGTAGGGTCTTGTTAGTTACATGTTGCTGAGTAGGAACATTGAGATGTAGGAGAAATGAAATAAAAAGCTGCATAAATGTCATTTAGGAATTTTAAATGTAATTTTCTTTCCTTGTTCTGCAAACAATTATTCACAGCTCATAGATCTAGCACACTTAGACTGAACACTTCACTGAAAACCTCATCTCTTCAGAAACCCTATATCCATTCTGATAAGGTTCACTTCACTAATTTTAGCTTTCTTTATGCCTTGTTTTTAAGACCGAGAATTCATGGAGCAATAAAGCGAAGAGCATTTGTCAACAGCAAAAGCCACAAAGACGTCCCTGCTCAGAGCTTCTCAAGTATCTGACCACAAGCGATGACCCTCCTCACCCCAAACACGCAGAAAACAGGAACAGCAGCAGAGACAAATGCTCCGCCAAAAAGAAGCCCCACACACAATCCCAGTCGCACCATGCACAAGGTATGGGCGGACCAGAAGGTAGCCTATTGGAGAGCTGAAAGCACGTGGAGTCTGAGCACGTGGACCCTGCACTCCATCTTATTTGCCTGTGGAAAGGGAATTCAGTACTGTGCTGTATAGAAAGACACCCTTCCTTGGACACAGGCTGAACTGATAGGCAGCCTAAGGCATAACCACCAAAAGGCGCAGGGGAATGTTAATTGGACGGAGTGGGGCGGGCAGGAATTGCAACACCTTTGATTTATACAAGCCTCTGGATGGCTGAGATCATTGGCTATATGCAAGCTGGGCTAGCCAATTCATTACAGGGTTTTTATATTTTCCCTTTCAGTAATGGAAAAAAAATGAGGCACTGGAGATTTTCTTTGTCTACTTTAAGAAGTAGTAAATAGTATTTATATAGTCTTTCTGATTAGTAAGTACATTCTTCTTGTTTTAGTTTTTAAGACCACCTGCTATGCTTAGAGATTTTTCTTTGTATGTAAGGATTGGGAAATTCCTGATTTTTCTCTGCCCTTCGTATTTAAAAAATATCATCCAGATTAAACAAAACATCTGGGTTGATTTTTATTAGTCCCATATGTAGCTGGAGGATGATGCTTCAGAGGCAGAATGGGATGATTTGGAAAAATCTCTCTTGGCAGAGATACAATTTTCTTTCTTATATCATTCCCCTTAAAATGTTGTAGTCCAGGATGCCAAAAGGGAGCTTGTTGAAAGTAACTGTTGCTTTAAAATATGCTGGCTTCTGCTTTCTCCCTGGAACCTTGTCCCAGAAGAAACCATATTCTAAAGCAGGAGTCATGAACATTCATCACTTAAAAAAAATATATATATATATATATTTAATTTATTATTTTTAATTTATTTTATGTGTATGAGTGTATTGCTGCATGTAAATACACCCCTGCCGTGCAATGCCTGTGGAGGTCAGAAGAAGGTGTTGGATCCCCTGGAACTGGAGTTATGGATGGTCATTAGCTGCCTGTGGGTGCTGGGACTCAAAGCCTGGTCCTCTGCAAGAGTAGTCAGTACTCTTAACCGCTGAGCCATCACTCCAGCTCCAACATCCAGCACTTTTGTATTTCCTGTTTCTCCAACTTCTAGCTATAGGATGGAAGCCCATGACCATTTTGAGCCATGATTATTCATGCAGGTGCAATTTCAATAAGCATTTCTTCCCAAGGGTTTTGAATTTCCCTGACTTATCTCTACATTAGAGGACTTTAAGGAACTTTCCTTTAATATTTCAAATAGGCTCTCAATTAGTTTTTCTTTGCTGGATATGTCGAATTTGCTGTCCGTCTCCATCAATTTGAGGAGATAAATTTAACTAAATAGGTGAAATTCTGTTACAGCTGCCTCTGTCAGGATTGGTGCCTGATCCCAAGTTCTATCTTTTCTTTTTTTTTGAGACAGGGTCTCACTGTAGCCCCAATTTGCCTGGAACTCACTCTGTAGACCAAGCTGGCCTTAGTCTCACACAGATCTGCCTACCTACCTCTGCCTCCTAAGTGCTGGGATTAAAGGTATGTACCACTTTGCCCAGCTATATCATAGTTTTTAAATTCATTTTTGTTTTATCCTTTTTTAGCAGAGCAACTGATATTGTTGAAGGTCTACAAGAAGGGATTCACTGAGCTAGCTCATGAGTGAGGAATCCACTGGGCTCCTCCCTACCAATTCCCAGACATACATTCATTTTTGTGAACTAAATTGAATGACTCAAAATCTTTGAACTCTTTTTTGAGGAAGCTAGCCAATTAGTACATGGTTTAAAGTACTCTCTTTTTTTGAAGGGTCCTTTTGGATTTTGAGATTTTCTTACGGTTCACTTACCATTAAATATTGCTATAAACTTTCAGAAATCATGGCAGTGAAAATTAAATATGCCTCTGGAAAATATATTCTCTAAGCAAGACCAGCTGCATGCAGACTTTTTTAAGGTATAGCTCTGTGGTAAGACATAAAAGCCTCTTCTCACAACAAAGCCTGCTGATTTGAAAGAAATATCCAGTAGTTATTAAAGACCTAAGAGAAATGGAACTTGGCCAGCTATTAATAACCAATAGTGCTCAGCTTGTAAGATTATTGAAGTTATTATTCAAAATTAAAAAGTAGAAAGCATGTGAATAGAGACAGGGAGAGAAAAGATGCAGTGAGGTAGCCTTTCCTCCTATGTTGGGGTGTGCTCTCTGTACTGTTGTGACCTCATGCACTATTTGCTGCCTCAGGATAACTTTCTTCAGAATATATTCAAGTCCCATTCGTTCATTCACTTATTCATTCACAAATGTATTTGTTAAAAAAAAAAATAGCTTGAAGGAGCTGTATTTTTCCCCTCAAGAGTATTAAGCAGCCTGTGATCTGCCAGTCCTTAGAAAACACCAGATAAATTCCTTGTAAATTAAAACAGTGGGCCTCCAGGGACAGTGTTTGTCAGCGGATGTGTATCCAGGGACCCAGCTGGAAGGTGGTTTGAGGACTGCACCCCTCCTAAGGCTCGTTTCCTGTCTGCATTGGTCCCACTGTGCATGGCAGCTGCAAGTTCTACTTCTTCTGCAGCCCTTGGCCTTACCTGTTCTATCATAATTTTGAAAATGTTGGTGTGAGCATTTAAAATAGCCTGCTGTACATCTCAAAAACTGAAGCTCAGTTTCTGATTTTTCAATGTATATTTATTGTGTGATTTAGCTCATAGTTCCTTACTGGGTTATAGTTTCTGTAGAACCTGTATAAATTACCCTAGTTATTAGCAAAACACCGTAAAAATGAGTAAAGTCTGTTCATAAATTCATTCTTTTTGAAAGGCTGATTAAATTAGGCATAGTCAAAAATTAATGTACAATCAGCTCATTTATCTGTATATATGTAAAAGCCAATTAATCAATGTACTTAATTTGTGGAAGACAGCATGAGTTTCATATTTCTGGATGCACATCGGATAGATGATATACCATTCAATTGTTTAAAAACTAAATCTAAATCTACAAATTAAATACATAAGTCCTATTTATCCAAGTAAAGTACCTAATTCCAGGCTAATTTGGCAATAAATAATGTTTTTTTCATTTCAAAGGACCTTAATTACAAGGGTTGATTAACTTACTTTAAAATGTGTTGAATACGATTCTTTTCAGTAATGGGAGGGAGAAACATAACTATGGCCAACTCTGCCAAAAATCTATCTTATGGATCTGCAGATACCATTTAGCATTATCTTTGGGTCTCAAGGTGTTCAGTCATAAAGTAAAACCTTTAATACCAAAGGCCCATTTTTGTTTCAACTCTATGATTTTCATTTCACATCTTAACCTTCTGAAAGTGGTTAACGAGGAAGAAATGGACCAAAACTTGTATGCATTTATCTCCATAGATAATCATATATTTTCATAGTATGCTTCTCGTCATCTCTTCTCCTCTTCCTGTGCAAAGTTTGACATGGAGAAGTTGTTGACTTATTAGGTGAGAAGATTCTTACTCTTGCATTCCATCCTGGAAAATGTCACCAAAAGAAGTAAGATTTAGGAATACCTAAGGAAGGAAAGGAAATAGTGAGGTTTTTAAAAACTCTATTGATTTCCTAACTAATAAACATATGGACGCTTACGTCAGTTGTCTATCCAGTTGGGATGCAAACTCCATAGAAGCCATCTGGGTCAGTGTCCACAATTTGTCATAATCTCTCAATTAATTTTCATTGAATAGAATGGTTATTGCTTGAGCTTTGGCATCATTGAAATTTTCTATTCTCAGGGCTAGATATAAAATTATACATTTTAGGAGTAAAATCAACTGAATATTCATAACGTTCTGTCACCTTGTAGTTACTCTGCTGTTTCCTTGTTTAAACAATCCGTGTACTGATTCCAAATTAAAACAGAAAACAATATTTCTCTTTGACGGTATGATGCAAAATTTGTGTCCCTAACGAAATGGTACAAGTCAGAGGAAATTCTGGATTTGTATGTGTTTTCCAATGACACTTTACTGACTCAAATGTTGTTTGGAACTTGTTTTGGCCTAATAAACTGTAGTCTGACTTTGATCCAGTATTCAGGGATTTCCATGGTTCATCTTCATTTTCCTCATTGTTTCCTTGTTGAGAGTAGCAGAAATAATGCAATTCTGAAAAACTCAATATTTTATAATTAGTTTCTTCTTTTTTTTTGCTTTAGCCAAACCAACAACTTTATCTCTTCCTCTGACCCCAGAGTCACCAAAGTAAGTATTAAGAAATGTAACCATTTCCAGAAAGGGAAGGGGGTTCTAATACATTTGGCTACAGCAACTCCATTTCAGTTTGTTTTTATAAATGTGCCATATCTTCCAGTGACCCCAAGGGTTCCCCATTTGAGAACAAGACTATTGAACGAACCTTAAGTGTGGAACTCTCTGGAACTGCAGGTAAGCTTTATATTTCAGTTGAAACTATATGACTGTGTTTTCTATGCATTCACTCAAACAAACAAAATTGGATATGAAGTTATCTACAAGTTTTTTCAGTTGATTATTTAAAAATACTTGAAGTGAAAATGTTTTAGAGGAAGACATGTATTATATTTCAGAATGAGGCCAGATCTTCTGATGTGTGGTTTTGCTTTGGATTCTTGAGGAACCATGTTTTAGATTAAGACCCCCAAACCCGAGTAGAAGGAGAGCTGAACTTTTCATCTCCCACCCAATTAACGATCATCAAGATAGAAATCAGAGGGCAAATATTTGAATTCAGGTTTATTTATTATCAGAACTTCACTTGCAATATTTTTTCACTCTCTGCCTTACTCAGTAGCACAATGCCATCTACCTGTCTGTCTGTCTATCTATCATCTATCTATCCATCCATCTGTTTATCTTTCATCTATCATTTATCTA
>NW_008341810.1:2403267-2405172 GCF_000622305.1 Nannospalax galili | reverse complement strand
ATCAATCTATCTATCTATCTATCTATCTATCTATCTATCTATCTATCTATCATCTATCTACCCATCATCTCTCTACCTATCTGTCATTGTTTTTATCTTACAGCAAAAGAGAAAACTGAAAATATGTCCTTTCAGCAAACCAAAATGTTCTTGTATGTGTTCCAACAAGAGTGACTGTTTTCATCATTTGGGAGTTCTGAACTCCTTTAGTTAGTCCTTGTTTCACATGAAGAGGAAGGATCTTGAAAACCTGGGCTAACTAAAGAGTTCCTAGATAAACTTCTGGGTTGGCTCTAAATGGTACTTCTCCACTAAGTGCTTTAGGTTGGGGCTTGAACCCCACCAGTGGGTGAATCTTAGGAAGTCTGAACAAGAAATGCCTTGGCTCTGGCCATTGCTGATAAGGATAAAGGAACAGAAAGTTAAACAAGATGCTTCCAAGCAGAACCATGGTGGCTACATGCACCATGCTTAGCTTATTGTCACTAAGTTTAATTTCACACTTTGGGTTTGCTAAATTACCTCCTTATCAAAGGTCTATTGCATCACTGCATGATTTGGTCAATCAGTAGAGCAGTTAATTTCATGGTGTATAAATAGCATGTGTGTATGCAGACTTGCACAAACACACATACAAATGGCTTTATATGTTCACACCTGTACATGTATATATTCACTTGTAAGCATATGCATAACCTGATTCCTTTTTTAAATATTTTTTATTATAAGTATCTGTATGTCTCTGAGTGTGAGTTTAGGTGACTATAGGTGCTCACAGAGTCCAGAACAAGGTGTTGGATCCCTCTGGAGCTGGAGTTTCAGGTGGTTGTGAACCACTAGACATGGGTGTTGGGAATGGAACTGAGCCATATGTTCAGCCCTTGGCTTGATTTCTTAAATTATGACTTACATTTATTATCAGTAAAAACTTTTCTGTGCACATATTATATGTAGTGGAGGCCTTTTTATTGGACCAATGAAGATGAGTAACTGGCGAGTTTGTTTAAAAAGTTGATCTACAATTGTCCATCTTACTTTTGCTTGCCATATATAAATACATATTCAAGTGTTGTGTTTGTAACAAGAGACCGTGACCTTGTGTTTCAGCATGCTAACTGGGCATCCTTTTATATACTTGCAAAAATCACACTAACATAGATTGTCATTTTACTGTCCACTGTCACTTCTTATTTTTTTGAGGGAAAAGAATTAAAGACAGCTGGTTGATAATCTGAATGCAAAAATTCTTCCAGATATTTTTCTGCAATGTTTTGCAGTATCACTGACACACAAGTAGTTTGAAAGTATTCATTTAAGAAATTTACCTTTTATCACATCCTTTCATAGAAATATGGTATCATATTACCTAATACCACTGGAATTAACAGGTTTGAGAAGATGCATCACTATGCCCCTCAGGAACAGCCCCACTCACTGAAAGTAATCCGTTGTGGGGTTACTTTCTCTTTTTATGAAAGGGAAAAGACAGCCTCCCACCTATGTACCAATGCCTAACTCTTTATTATAGAAAAAGATATTTATTATAAGTGGATTACTACAAAAATGTCATTAATATAAACCAATTGAAAATTTCTTCATAGTTCTAAAACATAAATCCATCATTCTTTCCTACAGATAGTTTCATGAATTTCTGATCATTTTTTGTATATGTCAGGGTCTTTTGTATCCTAAATTTTCACTTAACATTTCAACAAGAGATTTTCTGTTATCTCAAACTCCTTTATCAAGCTATTATAGCACTGTTTAATATTAGTTTGAGTATGTAAGTAGAAATTTATTTAATCAAACTCCTTTTGCTATATGTTTAGGTTGTTTTATAATGTTACTATTTTGAAATAACACTGTAGGAGAAATCTTTATTTATAAATTTTTGAAATATTATTT
>NW_008341810.1:2391030-2403171 GCF_000622305.1 Nannospalax galili | reverse complement strand
TACTTCACTTCAAAATGGTATTTCTATTTATAGCACACTAAGGCTAATGGGACAACCAAGCTCCATTACATGTATGCAGACGTTGGATGTTTTCATGTCAAGTTGTCTTCCTAATTCACCACAAAATTTGTATTTATTCTATAATGAAGTTATGATATTATAAAACATTTGTTTTTTATTTTCTTTTTGATAGACATTTGACTATTATTCTTAGTGGCAGGTTATTATTTATTTGTTTGTTTATTTGTAGTACTGGGGATGACACTCAAGTTCTCAAACATAGTAGGCATGTGTCTGTAGCCCAAGCTCCTAGTTTTAAATAATTTGCTCATAATTTTGAGCTATTAGTAACCTACTCTATTAAAAACAGGTAGATATTATTTTATTGATGCTTGAAGTCCTTAAAATTTTATCCAGTGGATTTATTTCTGTTATGGATTCAATATTCACAATATCAGTTAAAAATCCTTTATTATTTATACTGTTGAAAGATTATTTGGTACAATGGAAAATTTTTAACTAA
This sequence comes from Nannospalax galili, assembly GCF_000622305.1. NCBI lineage: Eukaryota > Metazoa > Chordata > Mammalia > Rodentia > Spalacidae > Nannospalax > Nannospalax galili. The sequence goes on along the minus strand of NW_008341810.1, from coordinate 2,402,648 downwards.
GGCACTTTTATATCTTGGAAAATTTTAAAATAAAATACCTCTTCTACCTGCCCTATGATAAGTAAATGTTCTCAGGTTTAAGATATGATCTTACAATCTGTTGAGAAAAGAATATTCATGAAGGGAAAACCACTTATATATAATGACTTCTCCACCTTTAAGAAAGATGAGTCTAGATGATGATTTTCAGTTTGCTAAGCTTGATGTCAATAATAATTATGTAGATGTAATGTTGGTAGCTGAGCTGGAGCCAAATTGTATTATATAGCAGAGGGTATTGAAATCTATGGGAAGACAAAGTGATGAGGAGGAACTTGGAGGATGCTGAAGGTGTCTGGAAGGTGAAGTTTTATAGTGTAAGGTGAGATGAGGGAGAAGGGAGACGTTTTTATAGCAATATTTGATATTCTGGGAGTGGAATGCTAGGCATTGAGGGATGGCTATGATCTCCATCACCCTCAGAATTCTTTAGTACGATGTCTTGCTTAACAGTGTCTGGGGGATGTGGAATCACAAAGGGAGAAAAGGAGTCATCAAAGGAAGCACCATGACGTGGCATCAGGGTGCAAAGCAAAAACTGTATATAAGATGCTAAAGAACTGTGAAGAGAGTTGAGGGGCTGGAGGAGAACTGAGGCCAGGCCTTTATCCTTCCTGCTGAATGACAAAGGTTATCCATGCCAATAGTTTGGAGGAAACTGAACTTTCAGTAGGCTAATCTGACTTGGCAAATCTTAAGGAAGGGAAATATTTGCATCAGAATTTGAAACAGGGTGTGGAAAGGACAGAAGATACTGTCTAAAGGAAAGGAGAAACAGGAAGGTAGAGTCAACCTGAAGGTCCAGAGGTGAGGCACGTGGCGTTGAGAATGAAACTGCAGCGGTGAAAATAAAAGTATGCAATTAATGATCCTCACAAACAGCATATCTTAGTCAAGTCATATAAAACCGGCTTCAATGTTAGACAAACGCAAATTCAACTCTGACCCTCACTGTGTCATTGTGGGGCTAAATGAGATTAATTATGACTGTCAGAATATTGTGTACGTTTTCAGTAAAAATCAGCTATTTAATTATTAACTCTCCTTCAACGTCTACTATTGAGGATGATGCCTCTTCTCAAGTTTTCAATTATTAACTGTCTTGTCTGTTTCTCTTATTGCTGATCTTGCTGTTTTGGCCATTTCATGTATGGTGCTCATGGCACAGACTGCTCCATACCTGCTTCTGCAAAGATTAAATAAATACAACTTTTGGTATAAGCATGGGACTTAGTAAGTTGAGGTAGAAGCAGCAGTTCGTTTAGGTTCTCTTAACTACTTCTGTTACCACCAATTTTGATGACTGATCACTCAGCAATCAGCACTTTGCAAATATTATCTACTTGACTCCTTACACATTCCATCATTGAGGAAAAAGCTATGTGTTAACAACAGCTCACTGGACTCTGGTTTCACAGAAGCTCTGTCTAACTAGAGTGTAGATTTCTTTTCTGAATTTTAAAGATAGTAGTCGACATCTGTTATGTTAAGTAGGTTTTATTCCCCTTGCCAAGTGCCATTGATCTGTACTGGTTGCCAAGAGTATTGTTTTGGGAGAGATTCTAAGGCCAAGTCTGTACTCACTGGGAATGTCATGATCGATTAGTTATGTCTGCCACAGGTGCCACAAGGGGTGGATGAAGTGGAAACAGCATCCAGGCAGTTGATTTGTTGACCTTTGGTCTACATGCTTATTCTGCTTGGTTGAAACAGAGGAAGTAGATCATGCTGTTGTCTGAGTCTCCTGGTGTCTTACTTTATTTCGCAAATTCTAGTGAATTTTTCCAAACATATAAGTTGGAATATAAAGACTAAACAGAATTCTAAGACCTCCAGAATAATGTGTGTGCCCCATCTGCAACATCTTTGGGAGACAGGAGGGATGAGACAGGAAGTTTGCTTTATTAGGTAGTGGCAGCTGGTCTGACTTCTTTGTGATTGTCCTAAGCTAGCTCATTTTGGCTGATAAAAAAGCCTTCTCTTTTACAGGTGTAAAAACTAATTTGATTTCAAAATAGCTGTTGTTAGTAAAGCAAGATGAGGGAAGAGAGAGAGTGCTCTTGGCAGAAGGCTTTTAAATCTATTGCATATGGAGATTTTCTTTTCAGAGCACTACCTTCTGACATGGAGAGGGTAAAGGAGAGTCAGTTTAACAAGGTGATGGCTTGATACGCAGGGCATAAAGAGGTGCTGTCAGGGACCAAAGTGACTGGCCACCACATTTCATATATATGCATGTGTAACTGTTTTGATTACACATTGTAAAGGCAATACAGCAATTTTACAACTGATTAAGAAAATGAACAGAGCGAAATAATCAGCAGTTTTTTTCATTCTTGCACCACTGCATCCTGCCCACATTTTTCCTCCATTCCTGTATCTTCTGGCACATTGTTTTAATAGGAGTGGATGTAAGATCTGATGTCATTTTTTTTTAAGGAGAAAAAAAAAAAGAACAAAGGCAGTTTATTTTAAAGATTCAGGGTCTGTCATTGATGTCATTTATTTTTAAGTGACTATTTTGTGTTGGTTTAAATCAGTAATTGTGATTAAAACAAACATACATTAACCAATTAATTTCTAATTTATTCTATGTAAATTTTTATGTTGTCTTTAAATTTTTTTTTTTTTTTTCCTAAATGGAAGGTTGACAAAGAGTCTATATGTGGCAGGGCATTTTGGTAGCAACTTCTTTTGTAGTTGATGAGCTTTGTACAAGATGGACAAAGGGAAATGATGAATACTAGTCAGGAGTTTTATAAGAAAACAACAGCTTTAGGAAGCTGGGAAGTGGATCAGTGAGATGGCAGTGACTAAAAGCATTTGCAACCAAGTTTAACAGTCTGAGTTTAATCTCTAGGACCAATCCATATGGTGGAGGGAGAGAACCAACCCCTACAGGTTGTCTTCTGACCTCCAGACACCCAAGCATGTGTATATATACACAAACACATCACATGTAAATGTAATAAAAAAACCTGGGAAGTGACTTTGACAGATGATATAGTCCATTCCTGGACAGAAAGAATCCCTGAAAGGAAGATACACAAATTCCTTTTGGAGCCCATTCCAGACCTTGGACATCTCACTGTCAGGAATTTCTTCCAAGTTCAATGTCATCCTTTGTCTTCTGTTTTTAGCCTCCTTCATCTTGGCCCAGTGCCTGTAATGAGCACACCTTTTTTTCTGCTGGTTACTTTTCTGGTGTGGCACTCTCCCACTTCCTGTTTAAGGGTAACAAAGTAATTTCTTACCCCTGATCAGTTTTGGGCTTTGTTGGTAGACCCCTGTAATTTTAAGTTCCTTACCCAGATCTGTGGGAAAGTGATGGACTGCCAGTTAGTGATATCTTCCTCTTGCCTGGGTAAAATTTGGGACATTAAGCACTTTTTGTAGAAAGGTTCTGGATTGTTGCTACAAAGTCAGTTTTTTCCATAATGATCAGGTGTGACATATTTCATACAACCAGGCAGGGCATGCCCAGTCAGTGTGGACTGGTTCCAGCTAGAATAATGGGGTGGCACCTGGGAGGCCTCATTGTTGTGAATGTTAACAGTATAGTGGATGAATCTTGTGAAGCACTGGGAAGTCTTGGGAAGATATAAGGGATGGAAGATTCCAGAAGAACCTGAACCAGCCAAAGACTTCGGCAGCTGGTGTAGCTGCAGCTGATGTGCTGGAATGTCAGCCTTCTCTCTGCTCTGTTGATGGGCTCCGTGCACTCTGAAGCCCCAAGATACATGGGAAACACAATGACCACCTCTTTTTGCCCAGTCTTCCTATGCTGGTGAACTTCTAACCTAGATAGAAACACCTCATTGTTTTTCCTTACAAGCCTGATTTGGCACCCACCGCAAGCAAAATCCCACTGTTAAATGAACTCAGCAGTAAGCCACAAAGTTAGCCAGAGATTCTGAGCCATGTTACAAACTGTATAGAAAAGGAAGCATGAAAAACGTCCTGCAGAAGTTGTTGGCTGGGTACTAGGGCTTAAGCAACAGAGCAGAGGTTTCTCCATTTATCAGTCATTCAATTAATCTCCAAAGAAAGCTGCTCAAAGAAAACCGCTGTATCACACATAATGAAAACCAAACCAAACCAAACTTGCCCCTGACTTTTTTTTTTTTTTTTTTTTTAAATAAAAGGGGTGTTTAAAAAGATGACTTGTGGAGTGTATGCCACTTCTCCCGGCCGGGCGTGAGTGATGTAGAGGTACTTGTTTATTATAGAGCACATTTCAATGCAGTAATCATAAATATTGCTAAGGTTGTGCTCTGTTGAAATATGACCTACATACTCTTGATTGTTTGTGTTACGTGATTTGTCTGACACCCATTACATTCTGGGTAATAGCAGCCATTTGTTGCTCTGCACAGCAGGCTCTTTTGACAAAAGAAAATAGGCAGCAATAAAAAAGCTATAGTCTGAATTACATTCTGCACAGAGCTCCACTGCTGAGAGTTTGTGCAAGTGTGTTAACAATGCTCTGAACTGCCTCTTGTCAGCCTTCAGCCTGTAATGGCCATCTGTCCTCACATAAATCTGTCAAAACCTGCTAAGTTCAAGAGAGAGCACGGAATATACCTTGTACTGTCAACACCAAAATGTACACATTCCCCAGAAAAATCAACACGCAGGAAAGAACCCAGAGGTTATAGGAAGCATTCGCTCTGTTGATTTAGGCTTGTGGCATGAAATTGAGAGTCCAGCGATTAGTGGGAAGATGAGCAAAGGAACTGAGCATTAAGGAATCGAGCACTGACTTCCCTCCCAGCGCAGGGGAAGACACCGTGGGCAGAGGAGACCAGGTTAGAGAAATACAGCAAATTCAGGGGTGAGATGGGTGGCCTGTCCCATCTCAGTGCTTAGAAGTTTGACACAACACTAAAGGAAATGAAAAAAGCTCTCTGCGCTCTTCTTTTGCTTTATTTTGCCTTGGGTCTCAACTCTATTAGGAAATAGATTTTCAATTAAGCACTGGGTGATACAAAGTCTGTCATCCATGAGATTTCTCAGTCTTGTGAGGAGATATTCTCTGATTAAAGGCATTTTGGTAAAGAGAAAGAAAAAAAATAGAAAATTGTCTGAATTGTTTTCCTCTACCTACCTGCGCACTAATGTTGAAATATCTTCTATCCAATGAGCAAGTATGACTTGATTTAGGACTTGATGTCCACAGAAATTACAGCCCAGACATTTTCATTCACAAAACACATTTGGTGCCTCTAAAGCATTTCATATACTGTTAACATATCTGCAAAAAAAAATTACTTTAAAATTGGAATTACTGCTTTATTAAAAGGAGCCATGAAATCCTTGTGGTGGAATCTTTGAAGTGCGAGCATCTGATGTGGCATCTAGCATGCAGTAGGTGCTCTGTGGCTGTTGGTTCAGTGGCAAGAGGTTCCCCTATGTGAAGGACATAAAAGCTGTGCTTTTAATTCAAAAGAAGTACAATCAACCAGTTGCCACTCCCAGGAGCAATTGGAGAACCAGTTATTTAAGCAATAATGAGCTTAGATATTGGGACAAGGATTTCAAATTTTCAAGACTAAAATAATTTCTATATTTAAAAATACCTAGATAGTCAAGCTATTTTTAGAGCTAGTCTCTCTTTAATAGTGGCCTAATTTGGCATTTCTGAAGTTGAGGGTTTCTTTTTATAAATCTGGAATGTCAGTCAAAACATAGACATTTGGAGTACAAGGCCATGTGCTACACAGATGCTCAAAGGTCTTGGTTCTCTGTATGTGGTCTGGGAACCATCTCATTAAATAGGTTTAACCAGCTTCCTAAGTGGATCTTAGGCCACTGAAATGTGAGACCCAGGACAAATGGAGAAGCTAGAAAAATGAAAATGAAGAAAATAACCTTGGGACACATAAGTGTAGGTAACATTCTACAAAGAGCTTGTGTTGCTTTAGAGAAACAAGACATGGTTTTCACTCAAAAGAAGTAAGGAGATACAGAGACGTGCAATACACACAAAGTGAAACACAAAGTCGTTAGAAAACTGAAAGTGACCATACACTGGACAGGTCAGTATAAAAAGCAGATGGATCTCAGGTGTCGAACAACATCCCTCCAATTCAAGGATCACGTTTTTGGTTTATTTGACTGACATTTCCTGGCATTTACACAGCTTATTCATCCTTAATTTTCTTAGTGTATATCATGCTGTATGTGTGTGGTGTATGTACTTGTTAGGGTTGGCATGTACATGTTTGTGTAGGTACATATATATGCAGTGCATGTGAAATCCAGAGGTCAGAAACAGATGTTTTTCTTTAATCACTCTTCATATTTGTGTTTTGAAATAAGGGCTCTCACTGAATCTGAAGCTCACTGATTTAGCTAGGTTGTCAGCCAACAAACTTCAGGAATCTGTCTGTCTCTGATCCCCAACACTGGGGCTAAAGGCACATTCCACTACACCTGGCTTTTTATATGTGTTCTTGGAATCCAAACTCAGGTTCTTGTGTGTATACATCAGACACTTTACTTACTAAGCCACCTCTCCAAGCCCTCATCATTAGTTTAACCATCGTTGGCTCTGATGAGGAATATTTGAGAACCTGGCATCTCTTTTCATGGGATTAGGATTTTTATGTGTGTTATGTTGGTTATTGAAGGCAGAATGTGGTAGAAATCGACATGCAAGAACATAGTGATGCAAAATGTAAAGAAAACAAGAAAAAAAGAGGAGAAAATTGATCACATAGGACCGTCTTAGACTTGGTGCAAGATATGCTTAACTCTGAAAGAGGAGCTGAAAGTGGAGGCCCCTCCATGGCACAGAAGAGTCATTCAGGGAAACATTCCCTTTCTGTTGTAGTGTAAAGTAGACGCACACACAAGGGAAGTTTCTGCCTGACTCAGGCGTGCCCAAAGGAAGCGTATCGTGCCTGTATGTACATGTTCCTGTCTTTCTAAACCTTTCTCTGATGGAATTCCAAAGCCAACTCCTTTTTCTCTTTTCTTCCCTTTCTTCTCTCATGAATAATTAGCTCTGCATACTAAAAATTGCCAAATATTGGTGTAAAATATTTCACCAATGGGAAAACATCAGTTTCTCCCCCATCTTTATTGTAAAGTAGGAGAACAAGACCACATCATCCTGTTCGTATCAGAAGTCTGTGTGGCTTTCTGTGACCTACTTGGTTCTTGACATATTTATATTTTTTTCCAGCTAGGTAGGAATTTTTTCCCCTTGAAATGTGCAGTTGCCGTGAGTCTCACCCCAGGCTTGTTAACGGACTCGAAGCACTTTTTGCTGAATAGCATTCACCCTTCCTCCTAAATAGAAAGTGTATTGTAAACTAAAATGTTCCCTTGTAAGCATAAAGTCATTTGAACTGCAGCTTGCCCTCCTTCAAAGTTCCTCGGATGCTGGTTTTCACAGTGATTCTTCCTGGGCTAGAACAGATGAATTAAGTTTACTCAGGGGTGAGACTTAGAGGTAACCACTATGTCTCCACACTCCTACCCTGGCTTCAGAATTGTCGGTCGCAAAGTAGGAAAGACAACAATTCCTAGGCATCCCTCGTCTTTATTTGTTTCTTGTGTAATTAATTGCTCAAGCTTGGATTTGTTTCAGTCCTTTGGTCTCATTGCCCTCAGTCCCAATGTGCTCTAAATAAAATAGTCCCCCGGCACAGCAATATTTAGAGCTACTTCGCACTTGGCTTTCTGTTGCAGAACCATATTTTTGACAGAATGTATTAGTTATGCTTACAAGAATGTATTATACCTACATTAGCCATGGTTTACTAAGTTAATGAACTGTGGAGACAAAGCATCATTGCTGTCAAGTTGTGGAGTGGCCGTGGTTCCCCGTGTTCAGCTAGGCAATCCTATTTTGCTGAATTTACTTCAAAGTTGTCTATGGGTGTCATTCCCACCTTGATCAAAATCTGCAGTCATTCCATCCTTTTTTAAAAAAAAAAACAATGTTCCAAGGGTAGATTTTCTTGATTGTCCTAAAAGCCCTGGACCATTTATATCTTCTGTGTCATTCTTTGCAGACAAATGCCACCAAGGCTGCTCTGTGATTCCCATGTCCCACCATGTTCCTTTTTCATTAAACAGCTCTTGCATTTCCTCTTTCAAATGCCAATGGTGATGCTGGTGATCCCCACTGCCGAGGCACAGCAGTGACATATTCCTGTTTTCTAGGAAGCAGGATTTGTTAGCATCAGTGTTTGATATATAGAATAACACAGCTTTCGCTGCTGCCTGGCGTTGTCCACCCGCCTTGACTGGGTGACAGAGGCTTAGGAGAAGAATCAGTTTTCAGGCCACGCCATGAATTCAGTTTCCTTCTTCTTCACTTAGTGTTCACCATTGTCTAAAATCTTGGAAAAGCTAGGAACCATGTCTTGTCATTTAAAAATATTATTTCTATCTCTTTTCTCTCTGTATCTTTCTCCCTTCTCTCTCTTTTTTCTTTTGCCATAGGCCTAACTCCACCCACAACTCCTCCTCATAAAGCCAACCAAGATAACCCTTTCAGGGCTTCTCCGAAGCTGAAGTCCTCTTGCAAGACTGTGGTGCCACCGCCGTCAAAGAAGGCCCAGTACAGTGAGTGTTCTGGTCCCCAAGGCAGTCACTCCACCAAGAAAGGGCCAGAGCAATCCGAGTTGTACGCACAGCTCAGCAAGTCCTCAGTGCTCAGCAGGGGACACGAGGAAAGGAAGACTAAGCGGCCCAGCCTTCGGCTGTTTGGTGACCATGACTACTGTCAGTCAGTCAATTCCAAAACGGATATACTCATTAACATATCACAGGAGCTCCAAGACTCTAGACAACTAGACTACAAAGATGCCTCCAATGACTGGCAGGGGCACATTTGTTCTTCCACAGATTCAGACCAGTGCTACCTGAGAGAGACTTTGGAGGCCAGCAAGCAGGTCTCTCCTTGCAGCACCAGAAAACAGCTTCAAGACCAGGAAATCCGAGCCGAGCTGAACAAGCACTTCGGTCATCCCAGTCAAGCTGTTTTTGACAATGAAGCAGACAAGACCAGTGAACTGAGGGGCGGTGATTTCAGTAATGAACAATTCTCCAAACTACCTGTGTTTATTAATTCAGGACTAGCCATGGATGGTCTGTTTGACGACAGCGAAGATGAAAGTGATAAACTGAGCTACCCTTGGGATGGCACGCAGTCCTACTCATTGTTTGATGTGTCCCCTTCTTGCTCTTCTTTTAACTCTCCGTGTCGAGATTCAGTGTCACCACCCAAATCCTTATTTTCTCAAAGACCCCAAAGGATGCGCTCTCGTTCAAGATCCTTTTCTCGACACAGGTCATGTTCCCGGTCACCATATTCCAGGTCAAGATCAAGGTCCCCAGGCAGTAGATCCTCTTCAAGGTAAACCTTGTCAGAACCCACCCAGTGCTAAAGTGGTTCCTGGAAGTCACGGTTGTCCTTCAGGTGCAACTAACTTACTCACAGAGGGTTATACAGTCCCCCTTCTCCATGTTCTCTCAAGCACTCCATCTCTGGAGAGTACAGTCAGAACAGAGAAAGCCTATCTCCCATCACACAAAGAACTGCCTCATGCTAAGGTTGTTGAGATATACATGAGATAAACCTAACAGTGGAGTCACCCCACTGCTCCAAGTTAACCTCAGTAAGAGATGTGGAGAAAGAACCTGTCACTCCTTGGCCTCTAAGCTGACTAGCTGACCACAAACTGTCAGTGGAAGATCTCACTAGTAGCTAGGAAGGAAAAGACAGTTCATGTAGCCCTGTGCCCCCATGGATGTTTGGAAGTCCCAATAAAATTGGGCTGGGAGGTGGTTTCAAATGTCACTTTGGTCTTCCTCCCCTCTCCCAGGTCCTGTTACTACTATGAATCAAGCCACTACAGACACCGCACCTACCGAAACTCTCCCTTGTATGTGAGATCACGTTCAAGATCACCCTACAGCCGTAGGCCCAGGTAACGAGACATGATCCTTTCCTTCAGCTCCTTTTATCTCCCTTAAATGACAAAATATTATCTCAAACTCCTCCTCTGTCTCCCCCAATGATGATTCATTTGCTCATGCAAGTGGAGGTGATCAACTTAGTGATGAAGTTTTGTTTCCCAGGTATGACAGCTATGAGGCCTATCAGCATGAAAGGCTGAAGAGGGAAGAGTACCATAAAGAGTATGAGAAGAGAGAATCTGAAAGGGCCAAGCAGAGGGAGAGGCAGAAGCAGAAAGCCATTGTAAGCAGCTTGGAGCTAATTCTCTTTATTCTCCTGTGTGCCTTTTTGCCGTTTGGCAGATTAGGAAATAAACTAAAGCCAAAGCTTTATGATGTGGAGAGTATTCAACCTTTTGACTTTAATCTATCAATAAGTTTTGGGTCCCTGTTAACACAGCTTGTTTGAAAACATGTGCCAGTCTATTTCTTGTTATAGTTAACGTTGTAACGTTCATTACCTTTGGCAAGTTTCTTTTGAAAAATGGAGATAGAAGAGATTTCTAGGGTCTGATATGAGTTGGAGAGTGTGGAGTTTTCTCACTACTTCCTGTTGCTTCTTGCTCTGAGTGAAGCATAAAGTGTCTACTGTTTGGCTTCAGCTTTCATTTTTCAGGTAGATATGAAAATGGGTTGTATAGGAATAGCCTAGGTATATGTTCCTTTTGAAGTCACAGCGTATGGCTTTCTAAGTAATCATTTCTTATTTGTGATGGGCTGACACCTAACTGGAGGTTGACATATTCAGTGTTCCTATGAATCACTTATTAGTAACCCACTCTGGTCTGCAACGCCATTTATACAGGGTGTTGTATAAATGGATAATACGAATCCTCTGTGCAAAGATGCAGGATGTGCTAAGCCTGTTTGTTCTCTGAAGTTCAGTGCTCTTCTGCAGTAGCTGCTGAGATGCAGTCTTGACACAGCCCTGTACTGCCACTCATCACCACAGACCTTGGATGACAAAAGCTGTGGCACTCAAGTCATCAAAATCCAGTATATGCCCATAGCAGACATTCTTAATCGATCATGGAACTCTGTCCCTCTGAGGTCCCACAGAGCTTTAGGGTCTTTCTGAACATCGTGCTCCTGGGAGCTGTTACTAATTGATGAGATATGGCACTGTTTGGGTTCATTGCACCTGATGCCTGTCTTTGCTAGCTGCTCCGAGTCACTGCGGTAAGAAGCGGCATTTGACATTTGTGCATGAAAGCTGACCGAGGCTTAGGGGAATAAGCTGGATCTATTGATGTTGGGTTCCTGTGGTACCACTGAGAAAACCCAGTAATATCAACATAGTCAAATCAATTCTTAACCAATAGTTACCAGCTGGAGTAAAAATGGTTAAATGAGAGGTTTGTTTATCTCAAACATTCAAGGAAAAAGAAGTGAGAAATAATTGGTTAGTAAAGTTCTGGGTATTTACTGCTATGTAACTCCAAGTGTACCAGAGACTGGATCAAAGACGTTCAGAAAATTATAACACTTTTCCTCATTTTCATCTGAACTTTCAGATAAGCTGTGATATTAAGATTTGCCAAAGTATCATTAGTTCACACATAGGAAGACTAATGAAAGTGAGCATTTCCGTTTTTCTAATATGA
>NW_008341810.1:2387537-2390731 GCF_000622305.1 Nannospalax galili | reverse complement strand
ACCTTGTGAGCAAACATAGGAAAATAATGTTTGCAGATTCATTTCACTTTAGTGTTTGTAATTTCATATCTTCTAAAATTCTTGATATTTTCCTTAAATATAGGGTATTATTTTCTCATTTGAGCAAAATATAATGTAGTCCCAACCAAAGCCAAATTAATGTTTTATTCAAAAATATATAGATAAATGACATGCATTCCAAGATAATTTAGTGCCAAATACTTAACTAAAATGAAGCAAGGGAAGGAGCGATGTTTTTGCTGGTTTAATTCTTTCTGACAACATCAAACATTGTTCTTGATGAAGCAAAAGCATTCTTAGGTTCACTATACCCTGATTTCCCTATGCATCTCAAATGTTGACTAGGTCCTTAGTTAATTCTTTGACCAAAAAAAATCTTTATCAGTTCTCTTCGAAAGATGACTTAGAGTAGTCCTTATGCACTGATTAGACGTTGGTGAGGTTTTGTTATTGATGTTTGCTTTAGGTCTGAAAAAGCAGTTTTGAAAAGAAAAACTAGAGCACAGAAACTGCTTATTAACACAGTGACCTATAGATAGTCAGTCTTAATACTTAGTTGAGACTTGCTGTTGAACCAATTCCCACCTGGTAAGTTATATGTGTTTCTGCTGAACACAAATGAAAACATACAGCCTTGTGAAAAGCGTTTGCCAGGTCCTTGGCATATAAAATTAAGACCTGGCACCCAGATTCAAAAAACTTCAAGTCTGGTAGCAGATAAAGATGCTTAAACAAGGGATACAATGTGATAAGTGTTTTGATGGAGGGTTCATCTAAAGTACGCAGTATAGGTGAACACCTGAGCCTATGGGTGAGGAAGGACATCCATGGGGAGGGTTACACTGATCAAAATCCTAAAGGAAAGAAAGGCAAAAATTTTCAACAACTAGAATGTCCAATATGGCAGCCTAAATTGGCCAAATAGGTAGTTCGTTTAGGCAGAATTGTGAATGGATTTTGAAGACTTGGTACAGAGTTCTAAATATTTTGTATCAGTTACAAGTCATATGATATTTTAGCTATTTTGAGCTAAATAACTTGTGTTATTGGTGTTATATTCAGTTTGCGTATACCTTTCTTAATGTGGCTCTTAGAAAATTTAACATTACATACAGTATATTATGTGTTTTTATTGATTATTGCCATTCAAGGTAGAGGTGACAGTGACACTACATCTTTAGAAAATAGTATATTGGGAAGCTCTAATCATTTAACTATAATGCTGGGACACAAGATAGATCAGGAATAAGTCAAAATGGCTCTGTGGAAGGCAGATTTTGAAGAGTCTTGTAACGCAGGCTAAAGATTTTGAGGCACAGTGGAGCCATTTAAGGAATTTACTCACAGGAAGATTTTCTGATTGATTTTCTTCCTCTCAACAGTCTGCTTTCTTGTGCCATAATGCATTTGAAATTTCTATTTTTGTGGACTTGAACACAAGGGTACATGTAATGATTTTTGATGTATTTGACTAAATTTTCTTTAAGATTCATTCAGGAGGCAGCTAAGGGAGCCAGGAGAGGCCAACTAACTTGGCTAGATAGGTAACTTCCTTTCTGTTTTTGAGATTTCCCTTAACGAATTGGAATGCATAGCCACGTGTATTTGAGATGTCTTGTATTCAGGGCTTCATTAACTACGCAGAACAACCACAGACCTGAGGGATTAGCAAATCAGAAGCTGCAAAAGGAAAATTTTTAAGTATTAAAAAACAATAATTGATCGTTTACAAAATGAGCTTCCCAATTTTCTTTTGTTTTTGTTTTATGGGCTGTATTGCATTCATTTTGAGTTCTGTAAGAAAGTAGTTTAGGAGATCTGTAAACTTGTCATTGATTGTAGCTCTGAAAGTCTTAGTAAAGCCTAATTTGAGTGAAACAAATCAGAAAACTAAACAAACACTAATAATCAGTAACTGCTAATGCAGAATCCTATTGTGGTTAAATACCATCATTGCTTCAGTGACTGTTTTCATATTATTCCCACCCAATCTCTTGCTCAGAAACCAATTCACTCTGTCTTTCTATGTCTGCTAAGCTTAAAATAATTCAGATTATACAAGAGCTGTGAAACCAGAGTTAGTACTTAGTATCTAAACTGTCACTGCTTTAATTTCTTCTTAAAATCCAAGTTCAACTCCATTTGTAATCTGTACAGTTTTCTGCCAGGAATATGATAATGGGATGTAAATTTAAAGAACAAATCTACAAATTATGATATGGCTCAGTGCTTGAAACCAAACCCAGATGTGCTAGGCAGTAGCTGTGCTGTCTCAGACCTCTTCTCTGTTGGTCACTATGCTGCCCAGGAGCCAGAAACAGTTTGTCATCACAGCTTGTTATAAACTTCCCTCAAAAATGTCATAATTTGTCAGTGCTTCTTTTTGGAGAAAATAAATCAGTTTCCTATTCAAGCCTTTTTTTCATAACGTTGGAGTAGTCGGTCTTTTTAAGGAGCTTTCATTATGAAGGAATATATATTATATCATGACTTCAAGTTCAGTATTTGGGGATTTTTAGTTTTACAAGATGAACAAATACTAAAGATTTGTTTACAGCATCATCCCTATAGTTAATTATATGGCAATATACACTTTCAATTATGTTAAAGTGATAGATCTCATATTAAGTGTACACACATAAACACAGATATACAAGCATGAAAACAGAAAAAATATCACAGTAGAACACAAGGAAGTTTTTGGAGATGATAGATAAGTTTAATACCTTCATTATAGTTGTGGTGTGGCAGGTATAAACATATGTCCAAATTGATCAAAATGTATACAATGAATATATGAAAAGTTTCATATGCTAATTATGTTGAATAAAACATTTCAAAAGCATTGTTCATTGTTCATGCTTTGCTTGCATCTCAGCTTTTACTTTACGATTAAGTCTGAAGTAGAATAGCCTAAATTTATCCATGTTAGCCTTAGATGCTAAACTGGGAGGCTCTGGGTGGATTTGGCTTGAGGAAATTTTGGAAAACTGAATGCTACAATTTTGTGTCTCTCTACCAAACACCTTCTAGAAGCACACATTAAGTGACTGCCTTCTCTATTAGATGAATGTTCTCAACATTAATAGCAAAATGAACAACACATTCTGACACCAGTTTTCAGTGTCTTGGTATTTCTTTCTGCTCATCCATGTATTTCCATGGCTTTAAAC
>NW_008341810.1:2277393-2387526 GCF_000622305.1 Nannospalax galili | reverse complement strand
TCCTCCTCCTCCTCTTCCTCCTCCTCCTCCTCCTCCTCCTCTTCTCCTTCTTCTTGATTTATTTATATTTATTTTATCTGTATGAGTGCTTTACCTGCGTGTATGTAAGTGCATCTGTGTTGTGCAAAGCCCATGGAGGCCACAAGAGGGTGTTGGATCCCCCTGAACTGGACTTATATATGATTGTTAGCCACCATGTGGGTTCTGGGAATTGAACCTGGGTCTCCTGGAAAAGTAGTCAGTGCTCTTAACCCTTGAGCCATCTCTCCAGCACCCTTACCTTTTCTTTTAGTAAGAATATTTAACTATACCTCTCAGTCATGCATAGCGTTCATATTCTCTTGGGACTATGTATTTATGTGTGGAGGGGGGCCTGGGTATTGAACCCAGAGGTGCTTTGTATGCTAAAAATATGCTCTACCATTGAGCTATACCTTTAACACTATCTTGAGAATTTTGACAGAAGTTTGAAATAGAATTTCCTTAGCAGAGCAGGACAAATTTTTTGTTGCTCTAACTTAGAAATGTAGAATGAAAAAGTTCTGGGAACCAAAACCTGAATTATATCAGACTCTTCCATGTTGGTATGTAGGACTAAAAGAGATTTTACCGATATAATCCATTAAGAAGTGTCAAACACAGTACTTGCCTATTCAGAGTAGAATGAATGCTGATGCTTCATTAGCATACTGGTGGCTTCCTGTCGTTCCTCACTCAAACCATCCTCACAAAGAGTCACCTGTTATTTGATGAGAAACAGCCATTGCTTGTTTGCCCCAGCTAACTAGCTAACTCTATTCTCATCTTGATAAAGATTTTAGTGCACAAAATTAGTTAATTTAGTCAATTTTTCTGTATTTATCTCCCATGTTTTAGGATAATGAGGATTTACTGGTGCTGTTAATGCAACATAAATCTTTAATTTTATTATCCACCCCATCAGCAGACTAGACTTTGTGAAAATTTAAGCTAAAAGTTATTTGACAAATGTTCCATCCTCAATAGTGAAAACTGGTCTGAAAATAATTTTTCAGCAGACTTTTCCAAAGGTTCTGAGTTCCTTCAAGCCCTTAAGATGTTGGAAATGTTATTAAGCATTTTGATTTCTTTTCCTTTCATCTCCTGTTTAGAAATTAATGTCTTGAAAAATTGGCTGCAAATGTTAAGGTTTTTTAAAGATATGGAATCTATTCATCCGTCTAATTCAATGGCAACTTGTTAAAAGGACTGATTCTGTGCTAGACATCTTTGCCAATCTCAGGAAGATCTTTGTCTTTGCTTTCTAGACTTTTACATGCCTACCCTTTATTTTCATTTTAGCACATGGAAAACAAAGCACTTCAATATTTTTTCAAATGAAAATTCCAGCACATAGTCAATCTTTGGTCTTTGTAAGGTAGCAGGACATAGCCCATTCCTGTATTTCATAAAAGAAGACAATAGATTGAAAGGTAATTTGAGCTTTAGAGGTGCAGCCCTTGGCGTTCTTCTCTCTCTCTCCTAGGTTACATTTTCTTTTGCTGTGGAATATATTGGTCCCCATTGTAGAAGGTCCTCTGGTTTATCTCTTTTTGTGGGGATCGTTGTTGCATACAGCTTTGTGTAAAGATGCAATTCAGAAACTGTCCCAATATGTGTGCATATGGGTGTACATATGGTCGATTTTAGCTTTAAGTTCACATTTCCTTGAATACATAGGCTGTGTGTATTCCCGTAATGGTAGCTGAGCAATTTCAGTGCTATGGCTCCATTTCTTTCTCTCTCCTTCCTTCTATACAGTAGTAACTTTCCTAAAAGGCCCATTAAAAACAATCCATAACACCATGCAAGCAGGCGCCAGGAAGTTTAAGTTTAGATAACAGTCCCATCACATTTGGCTGGTGGGCTGAAACTGGGAGTATAAATAGAATGGAATGTGATGTTATGATTCTCTTGCTAGCATGTGCAGTGCTGCTTGGGCAGGAGCCTCACCAACCATTTCTGTTCACTGACAGTCCAGCTGTGCTGGGTGCTCTGGATAAACAGTTACAGCCTTCAAATAAGACATACAATCTACATGGAACTGAATCTACAGATCTGCTTGCTTTAGTCCATCTGGTCACTTTGTAGACTTAGTAATCATTGTCAGAGGTACTGTGTACCAACTGTTTCAGTGGAATCCTGCCTCTGATTTCCAGATGTGATTTTTTTTTTTTACTTTAAAAAAAATATTTATTTATTTTTTATTTTATGTGTATGCTTGTATTGCCTGCATGTAGGTAAGTGCACCCATATCGTGCAATGCCTGTGGAGGTCAGAAGAGGCTGTTGGATCCCCTGGGACTGGAGTTAAGGACAGTTGTTAGCTGCCATGTGGGTGCTGGGATTCGAACCTGGATCTTCTGTAAGAACAGCCAGTGTTCTTAACTGCTGAGCCATCTCTCCAGCCCACAGAGGCAATATTTTATAATGAGTAAAAACCAGTGGATATGCAGCTCTTCTATAGCTCTCATTCTTGAATGTGTAAATTTGCTTTGTTAATTCATTCAGCTGAGATACCTGGACAAGTCTTCTCCCATAAGAGTACTATTCTGAAATCACACTCTACTTTGGGCCAGAATGTCTCAGAGTAAAGACTAGGCATCTTTGGAACAAGAACAGGGTTAGTACTAAAAATCACTAATTGATCACTATTTTGCAACAAATATTTATTAAGATTCTCTTATGTTTCATTGACATTTATCATAAAGTAGTGCAAAGGTAAGATATAGTCCCTACTCTTATGAATGTACTGGGGAGACAGGCACTGAGCAATGAGCAAACTATAATTATTTAATTATATTAGGCAAAGAACTGCAGAGGAGATACAGAGTTTTTCTATAAGAGCAGCTCATAGGAATTCTGACATCATCTGAAGTCTCAAAGAAATGAGTGGTGCTTGATGTAATTCTAGGGAGTACTTGTTACTTGGGGGTGCAGTGTAGGAAACATAATCCAGGCAGCAGCATAACACCTTGTGGAAAGGCTTTGAGAAGGAACACGGTATTAGCTTGGGGCCAACAAGGCTCAGCATGGAAACTGGAGTCAAGAAAAGGATGGGACATAGGAGAGAAGTCCATAATAAGTCCACATCTTACAAGGCCCACCTAACAGGTCTTGCTAATGATTTAAATGTCTTATTAAAAGTTCTAGAAACAATTAAAATGTTTAATTTAGATGGTCATTGACCTGCCTGAATTTCTGTAAACTTATCAAAGACTATTCTGTCTGTGGGAAAAGGATAAATTGGAGGAAGAAAGCACAGACACAGGGATCCAAGTTAAAATACTATTGTACTAGTCCAGAAAGGGGAGTTGGAAGCCTGATATAAGGAAGAAGAAATAAAGGTGAAACATTAAAGAAGTAAAGCTCAACATGACCTGGCGAGTGATTTACTATGTGGAGGGGATAAATCGTCCTGAGTAGGACTACTAGATGGCAACTCCACTGATAGAAGAGAAAGGGACACTAGGTATGTGTGAAGCTAGGGAGTGTAATTTGGGTGAGGTTGTTCCATTTTAAGAGTCCTAGAGGAGGTCCATTGCTTAACTGGTTCCAGTACTTAATTGGTTATTGGAATCTGAAACTCAGAGGAACTTATTTCCTTGATGAAAATACACAGGCGTGTTACCTGTGGTAAAATGAGCAGCCATAGGTGAGCAGACCACAGAGAAATCTACAGAGCCTACAAGTTGTTGAGCTACATTTCACAGGTACTGTTGAGTTCTCAGGCTGCAGCAGATCATTTGCTGATAGATGGTATGTGAAGAGGAAAATCATCCAATTTTTAAAGACATTTTTTCACCTTAAGCCTTAAGTAACTTTTGCACCTTTCAAGAATGGGATTTGTGTACGGAGGAAACTCTTTGGCAGCCGAACCTTGATTTTAGACTTACAGTCCCCAGCCTTTGTTTTGATTTAACTCAAATCTCTGCAACCTCAAATTCGTTTTGTTTTGGTTGTCCCTGGTAACATATGTTCTGGTTGGTAAGCAAATTCTATTTGCTCCAAATAGTCTTCAAAACTTTCCTCAGTTTTGAGAGATGCCATCTCCTTTGGCCTTGGCCTTGTGTTAAAACAAAAAAGAAAGATTAGTTCTATCACCAGCGATGATCCCCAGTTTTGCAGAAAGGGAGTCTTGTCTTCAGGCTACAGTGTAGTCTTCCCATATTTCACAGGTCATAAATTTCTGATTTAGATTATGATGATATTGACTTCACTTGTGAAAACTGGGCCACACCCCTCTCATCTGGTTCTAAAATAAGACTGTATCTATTGGAAAAATAAAATTTGTAGTCTTTTTTTTTTCAGCACTTATTCCTTAAAGATTCATAGCTTAAAATGAGATACATTTTAAGACTATATTTCTCAAATTGTTGTGTTTAGGCCACATACATAAGAATCACTGTGTGTTCTTGCTACTGATGAAGAGAGTTGAATATTTTCTTCCCATTGTTTTTATTGTTAAGTTTCTGGGTAAATGAATTTTGAACATACACCTTAAGTGAAGTTTATGTTATTGGAGATTAAGAACCACCCTTTCAAGAGATTAACATTTGTACATCTTCTGATTAGAATTCTAAATTGATGGGGGATTAAGTGGTTTATAAGCCAAGCAAGATATTGTACCAATTTTGAAGTTAATAACTGAGTCATGTGTTCATATATTTTGTAGGTACTATTACCTTTTCAGTGACTTAACAGAACTCGCTGCAGGAATTTCTTTTCGAAAACATAGTGAGAAAGATCAGAATAGACAGGAAAAGTAGAAAAGAGGAGAAAGCTTAAGTATGGTGAAGAGGCTGGAGTGAAGACAGGGAAAGTCAAACTTGGCTCTGTGTGGTCTTTCTTTAGGGGTGCTGTTTGGTTAGCTCTAATGGGCATGCTCTGTGAGTTCTTCTTATACACAATTTTACATTCATGGACATTTCTAGTGGATAATTTTCTTTTCTATCTCCAGAAGTAGCAAAACACTCACCTTACTTTTCCCCCATAGGAAGAACGGCGTGTGATTTACGTTGGTAAAATCAGACCTGACATAACGCGGACAGAACTGAGGGACCGCTTTGAAGTTTTTGGTGAAATTGAGGAATGCACAGTAAATCTGCGGGATGATGGGTGAGAATCTTCAAGATTATTTCTTGTTTAGAAGCTGACGTATGTAAAAAATTATGGCCCTAAGATTACTGGGATGGGAGTTGCCAATGTAAGTGCTTTGACAGATGACATGTTGAGTTCAGAACCTTATTTATTTTCTTTCATCTCTATTTATTAATCTTTCTAGTTGAGATTTCCTGTCTCAGAAATAAGTATTTAGCTGCTTGACAGGACAATCACACTGATAAATGGATGTGGTGGCAGGGATGCTGGCACCAGTAGTGCCTCCCATAAAAGGGGTGACAGTCCTCTGTGCTGATGCAGCCAACCAGTTCTGAATGCCTCTTCCCTGCCATTGCAGAGACAACTATGGTTTCATCACCTACCGTTACACCTGTGATGCTTTCGCTGCTCTTGAAAACGGATATACTTTACGCAGGTCGAACGAAACTGACTTCGAGCTGTACTTTTGTGGACGCAAGCAGTTTTTCAAGTCTAACTATGCAGACCTAGGTATGGTACATTACTGTTGTACGTGAAAGGACAGACCTATAATGTAGAGCTCAAAGTGGAAGTGAGCACATTCCAGAGGCACCACTAGGCCATCACTTTATTTTACTGAAGGTAATATGTGAATATAAGTTTTTTAATAGGATACATGACACTTTCAGAAACAGGGTGTTTAGGTTTTTGCCATTAAGGGCAGAAGTTCTTATATAAATAGTTGTTAAAACCTGCACCATTTGAAGTGTTTGTGGAGTTATGTTTTATGTGTGCATGTGTGTATCCACTTGTGCTTAAGTTGTGCACATGTGTATATCTATAATCTGTGTTTGTGTTTCATGCCTACCCTCAATCCACTGTATAAACTCCAGCACTATCATCATGGTTTTATGGATCAGAATATGCAAAATACTTGCTTTTATTTTGGCATTATTTTACAAACTCTTAGAAATAGTCTCATTTTCTATGAATTACACTTGAGAGGAGAAAGTTGAAGTTCATTAGGTAAATGGCCACGTACTTACATCCCTGAGGATAAAACAAGCCTTATTTACTGAGTGTTTCCAGATCCTACATATTGCACCAGACGCTCTGAAACCATTTTTCCCACTTGAGAGACAAGATCCTATTAGAAGATATGCATTATTATCATCTCCATTTGACAGGTGGTTAAAATCATATAACATAATATTATATATACATATTTTCTGTCCAAAAGGAGAATTTCAGGAAGAAAAGTAAAATCCCCTATCAGTCTGTCACCCACATATAACCACTATGACCAACTGAGCTCACTGTTTTCTAGTACTTTGTCTTGGAATTCTTAACTTCTTTAAAAAAAGTTTTATTGTGCTTTTGTAATTTTATACAACAGTTTTTAATCAAATTTAATTTCTTTTTCCCATCCACCCCCCCCCATCATTCCACTGGACCTCACGATACATGTTAAGTCCTATCCAGTCAAGCATTTGTACCCAGATGTCCTTCAGTATGATTTCATCCACCGGAGTCTAGTCAACCCATCTAGAGATCCTATGTAAGGCATACTCTCCCTCATCTAGCATCAGTCAGTCTCTAACAGTTCTCAGTCTCTGGCAGCCTGCCACCCATTTCTCTCTGCCCCTCTGGCCCCTTGTCTAATTGGGTTGATATGGGTCCTGTACCACAATTGCCATAAATTCACATGTGCAAGCTTCCAGTGGCCTGAAAGTGGCCCTGCGTTCGTGAACCAGCCCTGGCTCTAACAATCTTTCCATCCCCTTTTCCAAAATGGTCCTTGAACCATGGGTGCGTGAGGTTCAATATAGGAGTCCTATCCACGGATCCACACTCTCAAGTCTCTTATTCTTTACAACTTGACCAGATGTGGCCTTCCGTGTGCATCACACTCTGTGGATCCACACTCTCAAGTCTCTTATTCTTTACAACTTGACCAGATGTGGCCTTCCGTGTGCATCACACTCTGTTGTATAAGGAAGCTTCACTGGTGGGAGTTGAGGGATGCATTGGTTTTCTCTCTACCCCTCATTCTGCTATGTTCCATGAACCCTAAGGGTACAGGTTCAACTGTATAGATGGGTCATCTAGTATTAGGCATCTCTGAGACATATATTCTCTATGTCTGATCAGTTGTGGAATTCTACAGTAGCCTCTATATGTTACAAAAAGGAGCTTCTTTGATGAGTGTTGTGTGGCATGGTTGTCTATAAATATAAGGATCCATATTTAACATATAGTAAGAAATTTCATTTGTCTAGAGATATGAAGGAGATAGGGTTTTCTCTAGGATCTGTGTCCTCCCCTGCCATGAGTATTTGGCTGTGTTTACAGTGCCACCCATGAGCTCATTCCCATTAAGAGGGCTTTAAGCCCAATTAGATAGCTGTTTATTGTCCCCCAGATAACAGTGCCACTGCTACACCAATAGTGGTAGTTTGCCACCAGTCGTTGTGGTTATTAGGATTTAGGGCTGAGTTGGACCACTGATTATTTTTCTCCCTTGGCAGTTTGCATAATATCATCTAGTACTATGGTAGCTAAACCTTGGGTAGAAGGCTTCCAGGTCAGTTCCTGCTCCATTGCTCCAAGTCCTGTTCCCAAAGTATGTTGTGTCTTCAGTAGTAGGGTCTTATCTACTAGTTCTGGGAGGTAACTAAGAGATTTGGCAATAGCCTGTGTTATTTTGGGAGTCTCCTGAACCACTCTCACAAACCATTCAAAGGGAAGTCTCTTCTATCTGGCACTGTGTTCTTTGCCAAGCAGTTCCCAGATATACATATGCACTAATGTTTAGACACTATAGGGGCATTTCTCATGGGATTTGGGGGGCATCACATTTCCCTCTGGGTTTCCTAGGCTTCCAAGATTCGTTAACCTCTAGTTTTGTTCCTCTGGATTAGGGGGAGGTGGTGCTTAATTTCTTATAGTTGAGGCCATATTATATATGTGAACATATGTGCTTATTTATGCACATATGATTTAAGTAGTACTTTCCATAACCATAGTATAAAAATTTGCTCCTTATGTAATTCACAGATTAAAATAATTTATGCACCTATTTTAGTGGTTACATAGTATTCAGTTGGGCAATTAGTAATTCCATTATAGCTACACATGTATTCAATTTTTAATTTTTTGATGTTATAAATAAGGCTGTAATAGACGTCTTAATTTTCTTTCCAATTCTAGTTTTGTCTCTTTGAATGCCATCCCCCATCTAATGTGTGTGTTATAAGTCTTTTAATTCTTTGAGGAAGGAATGAAGAAAAGTGGCAAATGTGCATATGACAATGATTTTAAATTAATTTGTAGTAAGCATAAAATGAGCGTATACATCTCTTCCTCAGAATTATTAGTTAGCCTCTTTCAATTGATCTGAAGTAGTACAAAGGAAGAAATGAATACCAGATACTGGGATTTCTTTTTTCCTTTCTAACACAGTTATGTCTTCCTAGAATAATTGATATAGGTCCTGTGCATTGTTCAGGGGAATATGCTATAATTCACTTCACACACTAAATAGATAGCATGAAGCAGGGGAGAGGCAGTGACTGTTAGAGAGATAGAGACCTAGGGATGAAAATATAAAACCTGGCAAGTCATTTGTTCAAATGTTGGCTGATAAAAACAGTCAAGACAGATTGAAGCCGTGAGTTGATTTGACTTATTTTCTTTAGTGACAGAGTCTAGGGTGTTTCTAGTCTCTCAAAACATCTAGAGTTTAAAACAAGATACCTAGAGGGGTCTTTAGATCATGATTCATCATGGTAGAGGGAGGATTAGATGGTATTTCCAAATTGAACTGGTGTCTCCCTGAAATATTTCTCCAAAGAATGCTCCTTCTCTCCTTATCTCCCTGCCTAGCCAGCAGCCATAGAAAATCTGCCATTGCTTGACTCATGCCTTAAAAAGCATGCATCGAAAAGCATGTTTGATGTTCGCTGTGGATATAAATGGTATGTGTAGCCCATTGTAAGCACTTTGGGGATACAAGGAGTGGATTTTCTAAGCATATTCATGAGGTAGTCATAGTCAAAATAACCTTAGCTTTAGAATCATACCACCCTGCATTTAAGACCTGGCTTACTGCTCTTTCTGGATGGGCATTTCAGCTCCTTTAGCTTCTGGTTCTTTCAATGTAAAATACATTATAGTGTTGTAGTAAAGGTATGTTAAGTGTGTATGTAGGAACTGTTATAACAGTGTCTGGCATAGAATAATAGCAGTTATTATTATAATTTAAAATGTTAGGAATGAGAAGTTAGAAATTTAGAACTGTTTTTAAATGGAAGAATCAACACGAGGGTCACGCTTTGGAGTGCAATGAAAATCTCACTTCTTGCCTTTCTTCCCCTGAAGAATTTAGATTAAATGATCCAAGACGTGTAAACCCTAATATGAGGAACATAGTAACATACTGGTTACATAAAGGGATTAGAAGCTCTTGCATAGGTTAAAATGTAACAAAAAGTGACAAACATATTAATTTTACCTAGAAAATAAAAGGGGCTATCATTTGAGATAGATTCTATCATTTTATTTTGTTTTTATTTGCTCCTCCAAATGAAGTTACCTCCTCACACATCCCATTGTTCTGCTATTGAAACTAGTTAATGATGACTACAATATTATTAGAGCAAACCATAATGATTCCAACTACTATATATCAGCCAGTTTTATAAATGAAAATGAAAATTTAATGTGACTTGATCAAGACTGCGTGGTAAAACCAGGATTTGAAATCTGCTGCTTATGAATCATGATGTTGTTTCTATTTACTGTCTGATAAGCAAATGGATCTTTCTAAAAAAATTATCTTGATAAAATATATTAAACAAGAAAGACAGAGTCAGAACAGAAGGATGGGACTGTATTATGAATAATAATAGTTTTGATCAGGAATTAGTTATGCATAGAAGTTATGTTCATACATATAACAAAAAATGAAATAATACATCCATCATATTTCTTTATTAGCTCAGAAAGTGTATTTACAGTATTAGCTCTTGAATGTATACATAACTTTACGTGTTTCCTTGCCATTTATAGCTGAATCACTCCCAGATCCCAACACAAATATTTTCAACCCTGGTTTTAATAATATTCAGGCGTCGAAGATTAATGCATTCATTCAACAAACATTAATTTGAAGACCTACCTGGAGCCAACAATCATCCAAATGTTAATAATACAAATGTAATGTGATTTGTTTCTCTTAATACAGGATCATTATTTATAATAATTTCTTTTGAAAATTAATTAGGGTGGCTTCCAAGTTATTCCCATAGTCTTTTTTACATCTTACTGAGTTCCAGCACCTTCTCACACATGACACGTGGCTACATTCTGTCTCATCAACAGAAAAAAGTCCTTTGGACACCAACTAGGAGGCATAATGTGTGTGTTTGTGCATGTGGACACACTACTACACATTAAAATACACATTAAAGAAACTCTTAAGAAATGCAATTTCTCAGTATTTTGAATGTTTACCAATGAAAGTACCAAATTCTGAGCCATACTTAGAATAATCCAACATTAGACAACTGAATTCTCTAAATTCCCTCCCAGAAAAAAAGTTGCAACATGTCGTGGTTCCGTGCTGCTTTTGCCCTACACACTACACTCACTGGGAGACCGTTTCATCTTGTCCATGCAAATGACGTTGTGATGTCAAATCAATCTCTTCTTCTGAGTTAAAATTAATTTTTGTCTCTACAAAAATTTGTGATTTGAATATTGTCCGTTCATGAACTTTCAGTAATATAAGGAAACCATTCATGAGGCTGTGAAGAGAAAAAGCTGAAGCCAATATAATTTTAGAATTAGCTATTGGGGGTGTTATTAAGGAAGCATTGGCCATGTTTGTCCTGGCTTTTCTGCCTGAACAAGAAGAGTACAATTGATTTTACCTGGAAAGTCTTGCTGGAAAAAAAATTTCTGTAGACAGGATTTGTAGTAATGAAAAAAAATGGAGGATTTTCTTAGGGTTTAAATTTAAGGTTGAGAATGAATCTGGCATACAGGTAGTCAGACTGATGCTGGAGAGATTGTAGCATCGCAGCCTTTTCAGCAAAATCTTTCTGTCCTTGCCTCTCTCCTTACCTCCTCTTCTCCCATCTTTCCCTTCTTCCTGTTTGTTTGTCCCTCCTCCCTTCTTCCTCTGTCTCTGTTTCCCTCCTCCCTCTCCTCCCTCCCCCCTCCTTCTTTCCTTTTTATGCTGGGGGTTGAACCCAGAGCTTTTACTTGATAGGCCAGTGCTCTACCTCTGAGCCACAGACACAACCTCAGCAAAGCATGTTTTCACATCAATCTTTAGGCTTCCATGTCATCTACTTTTAAACTTTTGTCGTTTGAGTTCTTCTATTGTAATTCATTCTAAGAAAAACATGAAATAAGCATATAATTAGTAAAATCATCAATGTCTTCCCAAAAGTTTTTTTAACCTTTTTTTAAAAAATTACTTATTATTTTTATTTTATGTGTATGCATGTATTGCCTGAATGTAGGTAGGTGCACCCATGTCATGCAATGCCTGAGGAGGACAGAAGAGGCTGTTGGATCCCCTGAAACTGGAGTTACAGACAGTTGTTAGCTGCCATGTGGGTACTTGGATTCGAACCCAGGTCTTCTGCAAGAACAACTAGTGTTCTAAACCACTGAGCCATCTCTCCAGCCCCCCCCCAATTTTTTTTTCCGTTAAAAAAATAATTTATTGAGAATTTCATACATGCATATAAGGGCATTTGATCAAATCCATGCCCATTCCCTCCCCTCCAACTCCTCCCATATCTCCCCATCACTTTTTTCTCCTAACTTCATGCACTTTTTCTTCTTTTTTTCTTATGGGGCTTTTTTCTACTCTAACATGCTCCCCCCTCTGAAGAGGTAACCCTAAAATCTTTTAAGGATTAGATAAAAGCTCCCAAATATTTTTGACATTTTTGGCCTTTGGAATGAGTTATGTTGCTAGGAGGTCCAAGGGCATTGTGACTTTTAGCCAAGAAACTGGCTACTTTTCTTTGGGGTCTTTTTACCCTAACTGCCTAGCCAATTCCTAACTCCTATTCTTACCACACCATCCTCTAAAGAGGTTACCCAACTTGTAGATAGGGAATCAGGATGCAGACCACTCTGGCTTCTTCCATGCTGAACTGGGACACAGGGTGAGGTAATTGAGGTACCCCTTCAGTGGGCCTAACTAAAAGACTCCCAAATTGCATAACTCTTGTCTCTAAGGGGAAAAGAAAGTCCTTGACTGGTGAATAGGAGATGTGAAGGAGAAGTAAAGGCAAGAGTAACTAGCATTTCAAATTCTAGACCCGGAACTAGAAAAAAGTCAGAACAGGGCAATTTTCAAATGTTCATATTAGAGTCCATTGGAATTTCTTGACAAGGGCTTCCAAAAGCATCCTTCTATTGGGTTCCTCCTCATTTTTCATTTGCCTGCCAAGGCTGGACTCTAGAGTGATGGATTCAAGATTTACTTTCAGGCCTTTTGATAACTGAGTGGCTAGAATCAGTGTCAATTCCCTCTCAAAGGCTTCTAGATAGGGGGAGAACACAAATTTATCCATCATTTTAGAACAATAGCCAGTTGTCTCCCTTAGCTACAGGTGGGCAGTACAGTATTGCAGACCAAGATTTGAAGTTTTACATCTGAGCAGCACTTTCTGATTAGGAGCAAAATCATCAATGAGAAATAATTGTCTAAATAACCACTGAGCCATCTCTGCAGCCCCCTCTGACATGTTTTTATTTTCCCTTCAAATAAATATGTTTCAGAGAAGTAAAATATTTACAAGAGGTTTTTTGTTGTATTTCCAAGGTACTCTTTCTCACTTTTAAGACAGGAAGAACTTTCTGCCTTTTTCATAGGAATCAATGGAGAAAGATCAGGCGTTTCTAACTGTAATGCACTTTGTTTTTTTGTTTTGTTTTGTGGTTTTTGAGACAGGGTCTCCCTGTAGCCCCCAGCTGGCCTGGGACTCACTATGTAGACCAGTAGACCAGGCTGGCCTCGTACTCACAGAGATCTACCTGCCTCTGCCTCCTGCCTCCCAAGGCTGGAATTAAGGCCACCATGCCTGGCCTTAACTGAAATGCACTTTATATACATTACTAAATCTCATCTATTTTATGAAGAGTTGTTTGAGATAATGTGGTATTTTTCATACAGTCTGACTTGAACTAATTTAAAGATCCAGGAAAGAGTCTGCTCTTTTTTCATACCTGAATATTGCCCTCTAACAATAAAAAGTTAGATGAGTTTCAGATACCATCTCACAAATTGGAGCATTTCCCCAGATCTTCTCACTTGAGGGCAGTTTGTCCCACTCTGGCTAGGGTTCCTGGTGGCATTGGGTTAGATGGTCCTGCCCCAAAGTGGAGCAGTCCATTGGATATTTAGTGGACATTCTGGAATGATGTGCTCTCTCCTGTTCAACTGAATTCTGTGCTTAATGAAATTAATTCCATTGAATGAGAAAATTATTTCCAACTTTTGTTTGTACCATTGATCTAAGCTGTTGGCTAGTCTTAACCTGCCAGGATAGGAGGAGGGTGGTCATCATTAAAGATATTAAATATTAAATATAAAACTCTACTATGCCTGCATAGTCTGAGTAAATGAGTCAATAGATGTTTATTTTTGAGAGCAAGCTATTTCATTCTATATTTACATGTATGTATTCATTAAAATCTAGACATTGTTTTAAAGTATATGGATTAACTCAATTACAATCAAAAGGGGTATTTTGAATTGCATTAGAGGCCATCTGCAAAGGGTACATCTAACCTGGCTTGGGTTTCTTTCAGATTCAAACTCAGATGACTTTGACCCTGCTTCCGCCAAGAGCAAGTACGACTCTCTGGATTTTGATAGTTTACTGAAAGAAGCTCAGAGAAGCTTGCGCAGGTAACATGTTCCCTGGCTGAGGATGACAGAAAGATGGTGAATACCTCACGGGACAGCGTGTCCATCCCCAACAGACTCTTACAAGTCATACTTAGAACTTCTCCTACTTACGCTCTCTGTACAAAAACAAAGCAAAGCAAAGCAAACATACAACAACACAAGAACAAGAGCAATGGTTTACATGAACAGAGCTGCTGAAGAGGCAAGAGACAGAATGATTTCCTGTAAGCACATGTTTATTCAAGGGTGTCAGCTTTGCTTTCCCTGGAGGCTCTTGTGACTGACAGAGTGAGTGAGTGTGTGTGTGTGTGTGTGTGTGTGTGTGTATGTGGTGTGTGGTGCGTGTGCGCGCATGCTCACTGGGAGGGGGAAGTAGCGTGTGCATATGTGAGGACTGGGGCACCTGACCAGAACAAGCAAGGGCAAACCACTTCAAATGGCAGCAGTTCCATGAAGACATACGTAAAACCTAGAACTTCAAAATGTTCATATTCTATACAAAAGGAAAAATATAAATATATATATAAATTTAAAAGGAAAGAAAACTCACAAACCACCCTAAAATGACACTGCTGATGTCTGTCGTCAGCCTCCGTACTGTCTTTTAAGAAAGTGCAAAACCAACTTACAGCAAGCTTTCTCTCTTAATGCAATGATTCTCTGACAATCCCGAAGAAACCACAGGTTCCATAGAACTAATATCCTGTCTTTCTCTCTGTCTTCTTTTTCTTTTTCCTTTTGCCATGGAATCTGGGTGGGAGAGGATACCGCAAGCACCAGATGCTAAACTTTCCTAACATTTTGAAGTTTCTGTAGTTCGTCCTTTGTCCTGACATTCATGTAAATGTCCAAAATGTTGCTCTTCCACTGCAAATTTTAAAAAGCCTTGTCATTGGTCAAGTGGGGAGCGTGTTCAGCAGTTCTTTCTGAGGAGCGGACGCGGTGTTGCATTACTACTGAGAGTTGAGTAGAACTCTCTGGATGTGTTCAGATAGTGTAATTGCTACATTCTCTGATGTAGTTAAGTATTTACAGATGTTAAATGGAGTATTTTTATTTTATGTACATACGATAAAACTATGTTCTTTTTTGTTACAGCTATGCACTGTAAATGCAGCTTTCTTTTCAAAACTGCTAAATTTTTCTTAATCAAGAATATTCAAATGTAATTATGAGGTGAAACAATTATTGTACACTAACCTATTTAGAAGCTGAACTTACTGCTTATATATATTTGATTGTAAAAAAAACAAAACAAAACAAAACAAAAGACAGTGTGTGTGTCCGTTGAGTGCAGCTACAACAAATCACGCTTCACGCACATCCGTCCCTTCTTAGGTGAGCTTCCATCTAAACATCTTGTGAACAAATAAATATCCTAGGCCCCTAAAGCTGTTAACCACTTCTGTGATATTTTTCCACATTTTCTTGTTGCTTGTTTTTCTTTGAAGTTTTATACACTGGATTTGTTAGGGGAATGAAATTTTCTCATCTAAAATTTTTCTAGAAGATATCATGATTTTATGTAAAGTCTCTCAATGGGGAACCATTAAGAAATGTTTTTATTTTCTCTATCAACAGTAGTTTTGAAACTAGAGGTCAAAAAAATCTTTTTAAAATGCTGTTTTGTTTTAATTTTTATGATTTTAATTTGATACAAAATGCTGAGGTAACAATTACAGTATGATTTTTACAATAATTAATGTGTGTCTGAAGACTATCTTTGAAGCCAGTATCTCTTTCCCTTGGCAGAGTATGATGATGGTATTTAATCTGTATTTTTTACAGTTATGCATCCTGTATAAATACTGATATTTCATTCCTTTGTTTACTAAAGAGACATATTTATCAGTTGCAGATAGCCTATTTATTATAAATTATGAGATGATGAGAATAATAAAGCCAGTGGAGACTTTGTACCCAGGATGCATGGCGCTTGTCAGGTTGGAGGGTAAGTTCTGCACTGGGGAAACAGCTCTCGCAGAAGCAATGTTCCTACTACACTCGCATGGCCTCCAACATGTTCTTGATGACATTGCTTCTGCTAAATTTAGTAATAACAATAAAAGATCTTCAGAAAAACACCTCCGTTTTGAGCATCAGGATTTCATCTGAGTGTGGAGTTCCTGCCATGAAAGTCACAAAAGTTTGTAGTGTATAATCGATTTCCAAATTGAGATCCAACTATTGTTTGGCTGGCATGACTCTTCCGGAAGATGTGCTAGACCTACTATGTAATTGTTCTGTTCCTTTTCTCACCCAACATGATCTTACAAAATGGGTTTCACCCCCAGGCTGATGCAGCTAGTTTTGATAGCTGTGTTCATTTATCACCAGCATACTGTGTTCTGAGTGAATCCACTGTCTGTCCTGTCGGATGCTTGCGCAAGTTTTTGGCTTCTTATTTCTAAGTAGATAGAAAGCAATAAATAACTATGAAATAAAAGAACTTTGTTCACAGGTTCTGCGTTACAACAGTAACACATCTTTAATCCGCCTAATCCTTGTTGTTCTGTAGGTTAAATGCAGGTATTTTAACTCTTTGTGAACGCCAAACTAAAGTTTACAGTCTTTCTTTCTGAATTTTGAGTATCTTCTGTTGTAGAATACTAATAAAAAAGACTATTAAGAGCAATAAATTATTTTTAAGAAATCAATATTTAGTAAATCCTGTTATGTGTTTAAGGACCAGATGCGTTCTCTATTTTGCCTTTAAATTTTTGTGATCCAACTTTAAATACATTCTCTTTTTCGCCCTGGATTGTGGACATGAGTGAAATACTTAGTTTCTTTTCTTACTTATCAAAAGACAATACTACAGATTTCATGTTGACGATTAGTTCATTTCCCCCACCCTCTGGTCTGACAAATCTTGTTACCATGAAGATAGTTTTCCTCCTTGGATTTCAAATTGCATCTAAAATTAGTGAAGCTTTTGTATCTTAATGCAGACACTGTGGGTAGCCCATCAAAATATAAACTGTAAGCTGTGTTCCTTCCATTCTTAATTCTTTTGAGAGAGAATATTTCCAATGAACACATGCACCCCACCATCATGGGAGGCAAATTTCAGCATAGATCTCTAAGACTTTGAGATAGATGACTGTGGTTGTTGCCTTCGTGCTGTGGTAAGGACCACATCTACAATTTTGGTAACCGAACTGGTGCTTTAGAAATGTGGGGTTTTTTTTTAAAGAGATGTAGCAGAATATTTCTTCCAGTGCAACAAAATCAATTTTTGCTAAAGGACTCAGAACAACGGTTGGGCTGTCAACACTCAAAGCAGCAGAGGGAACTTGGCACTATTGGGGTGTGATGTTTGGGTCAGTTGAAAAAAGGAACCCGTTTCATGCCTTTAGATGTGAGCTAACAGTAGGTAATGATTATGTGTCCTTTTTTGAAGGCTGTAACGAGAACTTCAATCACTGTAGTCTAAGACCTGATCTATAGATGACCTAGAATAGCCATGTAATATAATGTGATGATTCTAAATTTGTACCTATGTGACAGACATTTTCAATAATGTGAAAACTGCTGATTTGATGGAGCTACTTTAAGATTTGTAGGTGAAAGTGTAATATTGTTGGTTGAACTATGCTGAAGAGGGAAAGTGAGCGATTAGATGGGCCCTTGCTGGGCTCTTTTCCACCTGCCAATTCTACATGTATTGTGGTTTTATTCATTGTATGAAAATTCCTGTGATTTTTTTTAATGTGCAGTACACATCAGCCTCACTGAGCTAATAAAGGGAAACGAATGTTTCAAATCTACTTCTGCCTTTCTTATTTATCGGAACCAGATTGCTGGCATGTTTCTCAGATCAGCACACATTATTCACTTATTATTATATTTCCTCTCTGGCCCTTTCCCCCCTTTCCCCTCTTTCCTATATTCATGGGTGTACTCAAGCTCTGTGGACATGGGAACATCCTGTATCTTACTTGGTCTTCTCTTTCAAAGTATAAAAGGCAAGCGTGGTGATTTTTACAATGAAGGCTATAAGGTGAAAAGTGACATGGGTGTTATCAAATGGCTTAGATTTTTGCACTTAATCCTGTATTTTTATGGATAGGCTATTGTCTGAGGGATATCAGCTAAATATTCAGTGTGGAAACTGATTCTACTATAGACAGACTAGATTTTTTTTTTTTTTTTTTTGAAGACTTGTAGCAGGAGAAAGGCCTTATGCTATGCGAATCATCAGGGTATACATGGGATGAGCTGGTAGCTGCTGACAGGTTTTGCTGTCAGGATGTCTACTGTGCCTGGTACTGAAGGTGGCCTTAATGATAAAATGCATTATACTACTTTACCCTTTCCTGATTTCAGATGGTCCTTTCCACTCGACCATTTGCTTTGCAAGACCAGCATAAATGTAGTACTAGAGAATCATGACTAAACATATTCTCTTTTTCTCATCCTGCCAAATTTCTTAGAGAGAAACAAAGTTTGTAAATCATAGAAATACAATGGAGCCATCAATAAAATGGATTAAAATCTGCTAAGTGACATAAGAAATACTCCTCAAGGTTCTAGACCATTTTGTGCCAATAGCAAAATTTGGCAGTTTGCTTGGTCAACATGCAAAATTAAAACAAACAAACAAACAAAAAAAACCCTTACTGTTATGTCATGTCATTATTGCATCCATGACAACTATGCTTCCTAAGTATTCCTGAGATCCAGCAAACACGCATACCTGACTCATCTTCCACTTGCACTTACGTCATGTAGGCCAGTTTTCATCTTTTGCCTGGGAGTAACCAGGATATTGGAAAAATACAAGTGCTCCTGAAAGGGTTAATTTGTTCCTTCTAATAAAGCAGAGAGAGTATGAGATATTTTAAGATGCAGAACTAGCTGCTGGTTTGATACTGGGACATCCTGATGGGAGATGAAGTGTTCATTTCATATTGGCTCTGTAATATTAACTCACTTCCATCTTTGATGATGCTATTGGCAAAAATAATTATTGAAATCAAAAGTAAATGAACACTTGATATGAATAGTTTCTTTAAAGAAGCCTGTCTCACTTCAAGTCTTTCAAATTAAATCTGTCTAAACGATATGCTGTGTCACAGTGAGTTGAAATTCTTTTCAACGTTGCCAGTTTTCTCCTATTTGTAAGGTTATTTAGCGAATCATTGGATATAATTTACAGCCCTCACAACATTATTAGACTCATTTGACACTAGTGTTACTGGCTACACAGTTGTAACTCAGCACTAATTATAGAGTATTGTAACCAAAGCCTACTTTTTTGCACTATTTGCTGTATATTAATCTCACATTGGGCTACATTCCTTGCTCTTTGTTTTCAGCTTGCTATACATCATTATAAATCAATCTTTGTATTTTATCAAACAACAGAGAGTAATAAAGAAGGTCACAACTCATAGAGGAGTTCCTTGGAGGTTTGTAACATCAGGATTTAAATCTCAGAAAGATTTAATCAAAAGCTGAGTTAATCCCTGGGGAAAAGATGTTGTATAGATTTCCATTGATGGGTACAAAGCAACCTACTTCTTTTCAGTGATCTCTATTAACACATTGGGGAAGGAACAGTTTTTCTGTGAAGAAGGACACAGTTTCCTTGGTGGGTGAGGGATATCACGTGATCCCTCTTCTGGTCAGGCTTCATCTTTCTCATGACTGATTTATTCTACTTACTGTGGCATTGTCTGTGTTTCCAATGTGTGGTTAAAGTGAAATATCCTCCACCCTCTTGTTCTCAAGTATCCCATGTGATTGCAGTAACTGTGTAGAGTCCCCAAAACTCCATTCCACTCAAGCATGTGGAATGTGTGGGTCACATGGGCTGGTTTTCAGGTCTCTTCTGTGTAATCAGGTGACTGCCCCAGGGCAAATTCTCAGCATTCAAGGACAGCAAAAACTTGCAGAAAGAAATGAACATAAAACTCATGTATTTTGAAGATAAGATTCTACTGAAAATCCTAGCATGATTTAATTACTAAGGGCAAGAGGCTCCCACTCAAGGCTGTCTTGCTGTCCACAATTCCACAGCACTGGGACCATATCCCTGCCAGCTAAATGTTCCTTGCCTATGACCAGCTAGCTGAGTTATAGATGAGGCAAAGTGGAATTAATTAGTTGAAAAAAACTGAGAGAACTTTTAGAGGAGAAAAGTCAAATGATCCTGTAATGTTTTCATGATTAAATTAAATGAACATAATTATACATGCACATTTGCACACCAAGGCATTATTATAATCAGGAATCTTAAAATATTGTATTGGTTCAAATTTATGCATATAGCACTTACTGAGAGCAAGAAGCTAGTGTGATATTTGAATTTGCATATTGACCATTTTCATATATTTTCATATATTAACTTCTAGTAGGAAGAAACTGAATTGTTAGTAAATTTCTTACCGTGCTTTAGAGAAAACACTGTATGTCTGCTGGTCGTTGAACACCAAGGCACTTAGCAACATTAACTTTCTTCCCACATAGTTCTCTGGGATGGATTTTCAACAAGATGACATCGTGTGAATGCTGAAGTTCAATAGGAAGGAAAGGGTATTGTGGTAAAATCCTAAATAGCTTATTAGACTACTTAATTGGAGGGAATTTATGTTTGCTGTTATTAGGAACTCTATAGTCAAGTTTCTCCTTAACAATCCTAATTGATGTAAAAAGCAGTAGCTATACTGATATAGTTACCATACAACCATCCAGCAAGTCATTTAAGGAAACTCACAGGTACTTGCTTTTGACTGACTTTGGTGTTGCTGAAAATTTGATCCTGTATTCATTTCTATTGCTACCCTCTCTCCCCATTTCCAGTCAGGTAACTTACTTATTCCTATCACGGCTTCACAAAATACTTAAAAGATTTACTTAATACTTAGAAGGTGAAGCTGTTCTTGCTCCCCACTTAACCACTTAGCACATTTTTCTTTTGATAAGTGTACCCTTTCATTAAATATGTGACTGTTTCATATTGCTTAGAGATTCCACCATTTTAAAGCATGTCTCTATTTGGCAGGGTTGCATGTCTATTACTACAGAAGGATGACTAGTTACTCTTCAACCCAGAGAAGAGATGTTAGTAAGCTGTGCGGACATCATGTGATGTGGCCATATTACTTGCATGTCTGGTAACTCCATCATCAAATGGAACACATGGTCTAATTTTCTTCCATGTACCTAGATACATGGGAAAAAACATCCTGGTACTAATCCAATGAATGGCCTGTCCCAGTGTCAAAGATCCAAACTGTAGTGTAGATATCCAAGAGGAAAGCAATTGGAGGGAAAGCTTGGGATTCAGTTCTCGTTACTCAACTTCAGCATCTAGTGTGGGAAGTACCTGCACATTGAGGTGACATTTTTCCTACTTGCAATAACTGTGTGGTGGCACACAAAGGGATGACCATGCATGTGCCTGATGAATGAAATAATTCAGAACTAATAAGAGTTCCTTTGTCACATGGTGCCCACATATCATTGAGTCATTACCTTGGCACACTGCTGCATGGACTAGTAGAAAGGTCATATAAAGTAAAAAGAAGGAATAAATGAAGGTTAATCAACCACCTTTGAACATCATGTATAAGGAAGGGTTTAGGCAAAGCTTTCCCGTGGCTTCTGGTTCATGTTTTATGCTGACACATCCCATGGCATTATAGAAACAGAAGAGGCAATTGTACAATAGGTAGAAGAGTCGTGAGGAAGAGAATGAATTTTGCAAAGCTGCCTCCATGTGGGATGGTCCTGTGTGTTCTCTCAGAGGGCCTGATGAAAGTCTTGTTTACTGCCTTGTTGCTAGATTAATGGCACCCTAGTCAAAAATTCAGATAAAACTTTTAAGTGTTGATTTTGTGCAAAAATGAAAAGATGACCCTCTGCACATAAAAGCAAAGGCCCTTCACATTTCAGTTCTGCCTTCAGGAAGGCTGCCTTTCCTTGTTGAAAGATTCAGTTTTGTCATCTTAAAGTTGTCACTCCTAGACTTTCTGCATTTGAAGTTTAACCTTGAACCCTCTAAAAGGCTCATCTGCTTATTGTACTTTATATCACTGAGATACGAAATACCAAGCATTAGGTATATTGAAAAGCATTAATTTTCTCTTAAAATTGTTTTATAAACTTCATTTTAAAACTTAATCAATTCAGAGACTTTTTTTTCCTAGAATCAACTATCAGATATACCTGGTCTTTGCTATTCCCAGAAATTTGACCAGCATAATGACGTGGCTTGACTTACCACTTTTCCTTGAACATCAGTATTTCAAAATAAGATAAATCTTCCACTTAAAGAAGGTGCACATGAAAAGATACCCTTGAGTTGAAAATGCAGTCCATTAAGAAAGCTATGAAAATGTGAAGATAATGACAATTACGATGGTTCTATCAGCCAACATTTGTTTAGCTAATCACAATGTGCTTTCTTAATTAGTCATCCTAACAAAGGATAAGGGAGAAATTTAACTCTTCCCCATTTTATAGATGAAAAAGGGGAGGTTTAAGGAAACTCTTGTCCAGATTTGGGCAAAGTTGATTGACTTCAAAACTTATATCCCCATGTACTGTGCAGTGTACAATGTTCCTTCAGGAATAAAGAATGTTTAAAAGAGAACGTTATTTTCTCTCAGAAGTAATTAGACAAACGTGTGCAGTTTGGGTGCTTCTATCTGGTTGGAACTGAATTCTCATCTGTTGCGTTCTTCCACTCCACACTGACTGAACTTCAGGTTGCACTGGGAATAGCAGATGGCGGGCATCCTGTCCTGCACTAGCTGCAGCATATAGAAACCGCAAGATGTGAATCCCCTAAGAGCAGCAGTGTAATGTTTAGTGTCTCTGTGAATCTCTCACATGCCTCTCTCTCACTTGCTCCATCACTCACTCTCTCTTCTTCATATGCTATGTTCTTTGAGGAATATACCATGGCAGGGGATGGATATTATATCCTGATAAACAGATGCATTAATACATGCAATTGCTGAGAAGGAAACTACAACCTATCTTCACTTTCCTCATGAGTTCAGGGCTGAAAATGAAGCTGCAGTTCACCTGCTGGTCTAGCACCACCAGAGAGAATTGTTTTGAATAACACTAGACCAGGAAACAATCAAAACTGTAAAATAAAATTTCCAATGAATGGTTATAATTTTCATAACATCTTACAATAAAAAATTATAAGTCAAATGATCTTAAATCAAGAAGGAGCTCATGAACAATGCCTATGAAGACTGAGGCCAGAGAGCCTCAGTAAGAGGAAGGGACTCCTGCTGTACCCTCATGGATTTCACCCTCCCTTAAAAGTGCTGCACTTACATGCATTGACATACGTTTGGAATGTTTTCCGAGTACGACTTTAAATGCTTTTTAAAAGAATCTGTGATAGGTCAACACAATGACTGTGTTGCAGTCATTCAAAATCCAATAAATACATTAAAGGATATTTGAAGGTTTAAACTGCCATTGCCTTACCAATAAGGAATTAAATAACAAAATATCATCTGTGGCGACTCTTTATGATTTTCTAAACAGTTTTGAAAAGCTCTGGGTTAAGAGTGGAGTATATGTCAAGGAATGGACACACCAACAAACCACCTTTTGACCAAATGTTTTCTCATTCCTGTGGCTATATTGATATGAGAAGATCATTCAGAGAGTCTTCTTAGGAGTTCTCGAATATATTTACCTGGATTTGTCTCTGCCATGCTGACCTCTGGACACTTAGAGTTTAGGATTATTGTGGACTTAATCACCAGAAACTCAGAGATCCTGATTCTGGATGGCCTTTGGAGTAGTGTCCTCAGCACCCATGATAGGGAAAAGGGGGCTCAGTTTCCAACACCACAGGTTGAACTGCATCCTAGCCCAGTGGCTAAGCTCAGGGAGAATGAGGTCAGTGAGAATTATGAAGTGTTGAAGATTAGAAGTTGGTCATAGATTTTTATCTTTGGAAGTCTATGAGCTGTCAAAAAATAATCTAGGACTGGTGGTGGCCATAAGAGATGAAGAATTTTCATGAAATGACAACCAACATGTAAGTGTGAACATCAGAATAGAGCTGCAGGGATCTGCTGCTCAGACTGATAAGATTTTAACATTTTACCCGCTACGTTTAAGATTGCCCTTTAATCACTTACCTTCCCCCTTTGGCTCCTTTCAGTCTACCCAAGGGTTTCTGTGAATTAGTTTCGTTCACTTTTTCTTTAACTACATTTACATATGTTCAAAAGTAAGATGCAGGAGTACCCTGTGTGAATGTTTGCGTGATGTTTTTCTACTTTATGAATCCTTTTGCAATTTGCCAGCCATGTCTTTTAGTGGAAATGCTATTATGACAATTAAGCCTTGGTGGAAGGTGTGTGGAGTTGCCTTCTACGCTGCTCTAACTGTCCCACTAATCACTCCTCACCACACACCTTACCTTCCTCTTGGGTTCCTATTTATCACTATGGCTCATAGTCATAAGTGCATTTATGCAATAATTTCAAAAGCCTTTGTCTCTTGGTCCACACCCTCACCTGTCTTATGAAATGGTTGTAAAATTGTTCCAAAGGTACAAGAGGCCATAAAATCACAGCAGAAGATGGAAACCAAACCCTAGGTGTACACACACACACACACACACACACACACACACACACACGCGCGCGCACACACGCACGGGAACACATTCTTTGGTTTCTTTTCCTCGAGGCCCTGTTCCCGCATATCTGAACACAGCTATATGGCTATGCCCTTCTGGAAAGGACACCGGGAAACCCCAGCACTGGAGTTTTTTGTAATAGTAACCAATTAAAGTATTAACAAGCACATCTTTTAGCACTTAAGTTAATTGAACTGTTGCAAACTAAATATGATTCTAAATTGTTTCAATATTCCAAAGTACTTCATGCATATAGAGAAAAATGAGAAAAAAATGACCAAATCAGTGTGAAATGTTCAAGCCAGGTATACAGCACTGACATTTAGACCTATGACCTGATAGCTCTGAAGTTGGGTACCTTGAAAAACGTTGTGAGACTTTTTTTTCTTTTGCTGAACTGTCTGTCCTTTGAAACCCCTGAACCAGTACTTGATGTGATATTCAGTCAGTGGAAGCCATACTGCAATCAGAACTGTCTGCATCAGGGTTTTTCCTACCAATTTGCCCAGAAAATTATCGCTTCGTAATTCATTTCACGGGCCAAGTAAGAAGGGAATTGTTGAAAGGAAGTTGAGCTTAATGGAGGAAGTACAGTATTGTATTCTGGAAAATTTGGTTTATGAGTCTGTTTGGAGGGTACCTCTCTATGATGTGATGGCCCTTCTATATCTGTGGTCACTGTATACTATTAATGAATATCCAAGTTTAAGAAGGGGATGATCCTGAGAAAAAAATTGAAGGTACAAGAACTTCTTGATGTCACCCACCTCATTACCCATTACATATATGGACAGCATTCCACTTCCACAGCCTCCTATTGCTATGGATTTCCTGAATTCCTGCACAGTTCAGGGCAAGGGCTGAAACAGAGGGGTTATTTGGAAGACTTTGGTAGGTTTGGAATCTCTAGACAGCTTCATGAAACATCTTGAGTGACAAGTCACACAAAATCTATGGCAATTTGCACTTCTATCTGACATCACTGTGCTGCTCCCAGAGGAACATAAGATGAAGTAAAATCCCATAATAGTTGGCTTCATAGACTCCATTTGAACGGATAAAGAAGCTTAAAGAATTAATACTGACCTCAGAGTGTGGGTATTAGAGGACACAAAGGGGTTCCTCAGGGCCACAGCTGGTAAAATCCAGACTTCAGGTCACAGAGTGAGACAAAGTGAGAATGTAGTTGTTTCAGTTATACCAGAAGTTAGCTGGCATCCCATAGTATCAGGGCATGAACCAGTATCCCCCTAACAAGAACACACTCATGCAGAGAAACCTCAGTTTATGAGGATTTCAAGGATGTTAAATGACCAGCCAGGTATGGCCAGAAATGAAGAAAGCATCAGTAAGGGAGAAGGGCAGAGAGCAAGGTTCAAATTAGCATAAAAAGGAATCCAATTGACTGAGAAAAGGACTAGAAGCCCTGCCCACCAATGTCACCATGCAGCAGACAGAACACATGTAGAAAAAGTGCCATGTACAAATAACTTGCAATGTGCTAGGCACAGGTACTATTGAACTTCAAACCCTTGCCCCAACGCTGGCCCACTTCCTCTTCTGGGGCTGCTATTTTCTAAATAAACTGTCTGTCTCTGTTTCTACCACTACCCATGTTGCTGTCCAATATCTTCTTCCAGAACATAAGAACCAGGAAATCCCAGTTGGTCCCGAACAGACTCCCTTATCTACCTATCCCACCTCTTCTATAGTCCATAGATGACACTGAGAATTTAGCATTTAGTGATTTGTGTATTTTTACATTAAGCTGGAAAAAATAAACTGCAGTATGTTCTAGCATACACTTGCTTAGTTGATTTCAAGGTAATAATTGGATGCATTAGGACAAAAGTGACAGAATATGGACACCCAGTTCCTCATTGCCTATTGAAGGAAGGAAGATGCTGGGTGCTCAGAGAAAAGATGTATGACAAGCACGTCATTTACTTTACCAAAAAGCTCCCATTTGAGCATATTCTTAGTTCATTAAACACTTACTGACCTAACACACATATATATATATGTATATACATATATATATAAAACATTCAATAAACATAAAACTTCCTACTACGTCCCAGACACTGCTTCCATCATGAAAATTGCCAAAAATTAATTAAAAAGTTATCCCATTGCCAAGCAAGTTGATGTTTAATGGATATACACAATGATGTGGGTGAGGAACTAGGAAATGTCCTAAGGTGTACGGGAAGGTAGCTCCTACTCAGAAGTTTTCCCCATATGTAGAATTGTGCAATGGGGGAAGCAGAGATCATAAAACTCTCTTCTTCCAAGTCTGCCCTTGAGAGAATCTAGAATTTTTATATTCATCTGCTTATGAACACCTATCATCATTCAACAAATTAAAGTGTTGTGTACTTTGCAAAACGTTCCTAGCCAGTCTTCCTTCCCCTGTTCCCAGAGTTTGGATCTCATTTGTTCTTCCTGTGTCCTCAGTTATCAGTTGGCCTTTCTTTTCCCATGGAGTTTATATGGACATTGGCTGATTGAATGGAGGAATAAACTAAAATGGGCTGAAGTTTTATGGTTAGCTAAACTAATTCCCTGAAGACTCAGTTCTGAGTTACTTACAGAGTGTCATTCTTTTGATGCTTATACCATGGCCACTTAGGATTCCTAACTTGGAAAAATGATCCTTCCAGCCTTCTCCTAGAAGTTAGATACAATCAAATACTTCTGTAATGGTGTTCTCCCTCCCATCACTCATTCACAGAACAACCTGGGCCACAACAATTTACTACAATGGCAATGTGAGTTCCTCATTTAGGGACAGAGTCACAATGAGCTAGCCCTTGTGATATCTACAGAACACTGGCTGTTCATTCTCAGAGCATCCTGACTTCTCATGGCCCACACTGATTCTGAAGGAGGAAGCTGTTTGCTTCTTGTTTCTCTACATCCTTTGCTTTTCTTTCTTAGCTTTCTGGTACTGTTTTGGACTTTTGGGGTTATACAGCACCCTGGCCAAGCTTCTGGGTTCTTTACCAAGTAGAAACTTGAGTTAACCAAGAGGGGCTCCAAAGAACTGGGGTACACAACCAATCTTCCTATTATGTCTGACAACTCTGCTGGTTACCATAGGGTGCTTCCCTGGAGGCATACAGGCTTCTGCTGATCCTGGCGACTTAAAGAAGCTTGAAACTTAGTCCAAGTGACTCACTTGAGCTCAAATGGATAAAGTCTGGGGATGGTTGCTCAAGCTTCCCAAATATCTGTCCAAAAAATAGTCTCATTTCTACTCTTTCTGCAGCCAAATGAATTGTCACATTCAAGTGTATCCCTTACCAGCAATCTGTTTATCAAGAAAGAAGTCTGTTGTCTCCCAATTTCTGCTTTCCAGGTGACTGATATTAATTAGTTTGCAGCAGGCACGGTTTATCTCTGGCTGGAACCAAAGCAGATGAAAATGCTTCTGTGCAGTAAGAATTTTTTTCTTGCTACAATGAATGGGATGAAGATACTTATCTGAGAGAACAGGTTTCAGGTGGAGCTTCCATCAGCAGTACTTTGAAATGCATTGTCATACTATGGCTGATCTGGGTAAGGAATAAAAATAGCATGACTTATTGTAACTGCATTAACTCCTTTCTAACGCAAGACACTGAGGCCCTTGCACAAAGATGGACTTACTGAGAAGGCACAAAGCCCTGACGGTGTTAATAACTATGGAGTTACTTCTCAATTACAGGCATTTCTTGAGAGATATTTCCCAGGTTCACAATGCTGTTGCACCATATTAAAATTCATCCTAATGTCCCCAAACAGAAAATAAAACATTGAAACCAACCGACTTTCTTCTAAGTATTAATGGGTGCCCCCTAAAATAATCCCTTAGCATAGAATGCATGTGAAGTAAACAACAAACTCTAGAAGTTGACAAATAGACTTTATTCAGACTGTTGACAGTGACATAACTGCACATCCTCGTAGATGACTCTAGGGCATTCATTTCGTTGTGTCTCTTAGCCTCTGTTTCCTCCATAGAAAAATGGGAAAATAAAGCCCATTTGATGAGAGTAGATAGGATATTTGCTATCATCATCTATCCAGAAAAACCTGGCAGACACTCTCTTCTCCTTACAGCAGCTTGGATGCACAATGCCATAAGAAAATTAAAGTTAGAGGTGAAGAGATGCATGCTTTCGGTCAATATTGCCATAATCCTCATGCACTGTTCTAGGTACTGAAGTTAAAGGGAACAAAGACAAGAACAAAGACAAACAGAAATTAAGGTTCTAGTTCTGACTATAACCCTGGCCAGGGGCAGCCATGCTGAAAATGCATGTGTGCCACCTGCCACATCTCTAAAGCAAAGTGCAGGATTGCTTCAGATAGCCGAGTGTTAGGACACATTCTCCATGAGCTGGATCATCGACTGCAGTAACATTGACTTCCTTGAGATCATGGAGTATGGCTTCTAAATCTGTTTACCCAACGGAAATCACCTGGAAGTTTTAGGCTTATAGGTTCCTAACCACTGGACATTTCCTTTTGAGTTTCTCCCACAAGTATAAGCACATTATGCCCCTAACTGAATACATAACACTTAAATTCCTGTTTTCAGAGGTTGTCAACTCAAATTATTGTAGGCAAAACCTTGTGAGTCATGATAGCCACAACAGATTAATTATCAAATCTTATTGATTTTGCTTTTTTCAAAACTTTCAAATTTATTCCCTTTCTCCCACATTATTCCAAATATAATCAATACCATTATATCTTTAGAACCAAAACACTG
Organism: Nannospalax galili; assembly: GCF_000622305.1. NCBI lineage: Eukaryota > Metazoa > Chordata > Mammalia > Rodentia > Spalacidae > Nannospalax > Nannospalax galili. Next base: position 2,358,103 of record NW_008341810.1, on the reverse strand, counting down.
CTTCTAAAACTCTAATTTCACTATACCCCTTCCTTGTGTTGGCTTATTGAGAGCCTGTGAAGGGCTTCAGATGACTCCATGAAGCCAAACACAGAGTCCTCAGCATGAATGAATCTATGAATGGTCCTCAGCATGAACGACCCTCTGAGTGGTCTGAGCTCACCATCGTCACATTACCTTCACTGCTCACTCAGCCCCATTGTCTCCTTGAGCTACAGCTTGACTCGAGCTGCATCTTCTGCAGCTTCTAGAAAAGACACTATTTATATAGCTTAAAAACTTAGAAAAAGCTCCCTTCTACTTAGAATGACCTCTTTTTTCTTATCTACTTTTCTGACAGGTTGAGTCCAGGCTTTGGAAAAAGACCTACCTGTAATCAAATCCATGATCTAGTATTATAAGCTCTGGAATGTTACCTTTCAAGTGGAAATAATAATGCCTCCTACAGACCATGCTCTAAGGCTGGATATGACATTTAGAATGGCACATAGGGACTGCCATTCATCAATAACTAATATTTGTTCTTTTCAACTGAATTCTAAGCTCCCTTCCTTCCCACCCCCAACCACATGCCCCATGTTCTGGTAGAATTCAAGTTCTGTGATGCCACATTTGTTTAGTACTTGTCACTGTGTCTGACCCACAACAAGCCTGCCATAGAACAGATGTTTCCATTAAGATTCAACTCAGATGCTGCTGCTTCTGGGAAGCTTTGACTGAACCCGAATCTTCCCTCAGCATTACTTAAATGTTGCTCTAAAATAATGGGCTCTGCTTATGGGCCCTGTGAGTGATTTCCCTTTCTTCTCTAGATTCATGAGCTTCTGGAGATCAAAGACGGCATGAACTGAGTCTCTGAACTGCCACCCCTTCCCAGCTTCCCATAGCACTGCTCAAGAAAGCCTTTGTGAATGAATGAATGGACAGTGGTAAATGAATGCACTGAAAGCCTTTGCGAATGAGTGAATGGACAGTGGTACATGAATGCACCTTTCTTTCACCTGTTTCCCCCTTACTTTTTCTCTTGCTATGCTCCATTTGCTTTCTAAGAATCAGTGGTTAAGTGTGCTTGCTGCTCTACTAGAGGACCCAGTTATGGTTCCCAGGACCCATGTCAGTCATCCCCTACATACACATGGCATAAAAACAGAGCATCACACATAAAGCACATAATAAAATTTAAATTAAAATTAAGATGTTTCATTTTTTTACATAAAAGAGAAAGAATCAGGCAGAGAATATAGAAACATGGGGCTGGTGAAACCACAGAGCATCCAGACCACTGGTACTGTAGTAGAATTAGTGTTGATGGTGGCACGTGGCGGGGGGACAGCTTTTCCCAGAACATGACAATGGCACGGGTGAGCTGAGGGGAAGTCTGCAGACCTCTCTGAAGACAGTTTGAAAAGCTGGCGTATAGGTGAAGGTTCACTTTGGGACTCTGCCCACAGAGAGTACAATCCAAAATCTAGGAGGACTGTGTGTTCCTTCATGTGCCCAGGTGAGATAGAAGTCTCTTCTCTGTTACCTGGCCATGGCCTCCAAAGCACCTTGCAGGCAAGGCAAGGAGCCGAGCTGACCCTGATATGCATCGAAATGAAAGGGTTTGTGTGAAAGTCAGGGAAAAATCCTTTCAGCACCTACAGGATCCGTGCCAGGGAGTTAACATTTGGAAGCCTCAGCTCAGTGCCAGTTTGTTTGAAAAGGAGCAGATCTTGGAGCAAATGCCAGGGAAGAAGTGAGGACAAGGACTCCAGGAATTAGCTATTCAAGAATGTTCCAGGCACCTGATAGTGCTCTTCCTTGTCAAGAAGGTAAAAAAGACAGGCAAAAAGGACACTGTGAGGAGCATTTGCAGAAGCAGGCTGCTCAGGGTTTTCGGGGGAATTGAGAGGGCAGGCACTACAAGGTTATTGCAGTCAGTGTCAAATGTGAGAACATAGTGTCAGTGACATGAGCCGAGAAGTGACTAAGCACAGGAGCCCTGGAGAAGCTAAGCAGATCCAATGCCAAATGAAGCAGTTGTGTGAACTCATTTGAATGCTTGTGAAGAGGTGATGAAAACCCCACAGGAAGGATGGAGCATCTTCTGTTCTGGTGAACCCCAAGGTGGTGTGATAATGTTCTCTGGGTATGGGTTGACAGCCATCACTCCTCTCCATTAGACATTTTATTTTCTTGAGTTTTAGAATGACAGTCTTAGGACCTTGATTTGAGGCCTTTACTCTTTTTTTGGGGGGGGGGTTGAGACAAGGTCTCTCTATAGTCCCAGCTGGCCTGAAACTTGCTATGCAGGCTATTCTCAAATTCACAGAGATCTGCCTATCTCTGCCTCCAGAGTGCTGGGATTAAAGGTGTGCATCACCACACCCGGCCTAAGGCCTTTACTCTTAAGGTTTAGTTTCCTATTTGCAATGTAGGGCTCCCTACCTTCCCACAAGGGCTGCCTAGAGTTTAGGATTGGAGGCATTTTTTGGTCACTGAGCAGGCAAGCTAATGGCCACAGAACTTCCTACGTACTTCTGCCTTTTCTGTTTCTCTTTTAATCATCATGACTTGCATATATTGAAGATTTTGAAGGATTTGGATCAAAAGGACATGGTAAAATGAGTGAAGAAGGCCAAACAGTCTAGTGTGTGTGCCTCTCAGGAATTGCTTCTATCTGAAGAGTGACTGAATACATATTTGGCACATACCGATGGCTTTATAAATACTTCTATCCTTGCTTCTCCTTCTCCCTTACCACTGTGCTCTCTCTAGATGACTTCTCTTTTTCTGTGTTATTAAGTAGAGGACTGCTGGGACCAGTCAGATGGCTCAGTGGGTCAGGATGCCTACCACAAAGCCTGATGGTGACATGAGTTTGATCATAGGTACTCACATGATGGAAGAAGAGAACCAACTACTATAAGTTATGCTTTGACTTCCACATGCGCCCCACCCACAAATAAACATAAATGCCAGGAATGGTCTTCCAATCAAGAAGCTGTTAACCAAGGATCCCATAGACCCTCAAACAATATTGGCCATTGCCCCCATTCTTTGTCACTCACCGGAACTGGATGGTAAGACCCTAATTGCTGACTACTGTACCTGCAGGAGCTGTAGAACAAACAAGAAGAAACCAAGCTGGTGCTGATTTCAGAATCTCATCACTATTGGCTAGTTGTTCACCATGCCAGTTCCTTGCAAGTTACCAGAAAGAAAAAATAATTATCAGTCCTAACTGGCTATGAATCCTGTGAACTATGGTAACAACTGTCCTCGCAAGATATGCCCACCAGTGCCGCAGTGGCATGAATATTATGGGAGTAATCAGCCACTCTTTAATTAGATTTAAGGGATGCTTCCTAGGATTCCTAAGCCTATTGATATTAGGCTTAGAAGCCTGAGGCTAAACAGGTCACAGACAAAGGGGAGAACCCAAACTAGCTTTCTACTAGTTATCTTATTAACTGACAGTTAATGACTTATTGTTATACACATAGATTAATGTATCTTTCAACTCTCACCAGAGATGTTTCCTTATGCAACAGATGATAACACAGAAACTCACAACTGGCCAGTGTGCAGAGGACAAGAGATTGTTGAGTCCTTATATTTGAGTAGGACATCTAATCAAACTTCATCCTCTCCAAGGCTCAGGAATCATTGTGGAAGAGGGGGCAGAGAGATTATAAGAGCCAGAGGTAGTAGATAACCACAAGGAAACAGAGTTTTCCAGATGGCTGGTCAGTTACTCATGTAGACTCACAGCAATTGTAACAGCATGCACAAGCCTCATGCAAGCTCAAAATAGAAGAAAATCCCAGGACACACATGAGGAAGTAGGTAAGATGCTCGACCACTACCTAAGGAAATTGTGGCCATACATGGATGCAGAGAGAGTCTCTGTTAAGCATGAGATTCTTGTTATATTAATCAGGCTCCAATGGATGGACCCATACTGAGGTATAACTGGGGATACAAATTAGACTCTATAGGCATTATATATCATAGAATACATTACATTGGGCAGGGGGCAAAGGGGGAGTTGAAGACAGGGGAGTGGATCTAACTGCCATCAAATTATACTGTATGAAAATTGCATGAATTAAATTTTAAAAGACTAGAAAAGAAATGAACTGTCTTAAAAATAAAGGTTGTTCGGGCTGGAAAGATGGTTCAGCAGTGAAGAGTCTTCCAGAGGCCCCAGGTTCAGCTCCCAGAACCCACATGGCAAATAACATGTCTATAACTCCAGTTTCAGAGGGGATCTGATGCCCTTTTCTGGCCTCTTCAGACATTACATACACAGATACACTTATATACATGCAGGTAAGATATTCATACACATAAAACAAATAGTAACAATTGTTAACGACAATAGCCACTGTTTAGTTAGTGCCTCTTTTGCCCACGATTCTACATTAGGCATTTTGATCATCTCAGTCAGGCTTTATTGCAACTTGGAATAAGAGGGACCATTCTACCTACTTAACAAATGACAAACTTTAGCTAACACAAAGTAGCTTTAGCTTTAGCTAACACTTGGCCCTGTCAGTGAAATGATAGAGTTAGAATCCAGACTCATGATTACTGTGCTGCAGTGTTTCTCTGCTGGACCACGCAAATTTAGCTCCTTGGAGCAAATGTATGCAGTCCCCGAGGCCAGGGCTACTTGGAATGATGAGTTAGAAACATGCCTGTCTTTTATCACTCTCCTCTCCATTCTTCTGTTCAAACAGCACCTGATGATGCTGCATTTTTTCTTGAGTACCTACTCTATACTAAGCTCTATTCTAAACAATAGATTCACTGGGAACACCTGTAGTCACTGGATTGGTTATGCTCTCTGTTCCTCTTTGGACAATTTCATACCTGTTGACCACTTAGAAATCTTTGAAAAGATCAAGGAGGTGACTAGAGAATAAAGGAATTAAGGACTTAAAAGGAGGAATATTCATTTTAAACTGCTCATTTAGAATAGCTAGTTTCAATCAATGACAATCCTAGGATATTGAATTCATTCTAGAGTAACTTGTCACACACAAAAAGACAAGGTGTCATTACTGACGTTCTCTAAGGTCTTTCTGATGAGATGAGGGTCAGTGATGGGGAATAAGCTGGAAGATGAGTAGGATGTCAGAATGCAACTGAGTTCCAAGAAGTTACTGAAAGCTCTCTGTAAACACAGTGTGAAAACGTTTGTCTCAACGTGATGGTCAGGGATGACTTTGTTGAAATTGGTGCAGGGGGGAGAAGCTGATCCTTCACCACTCAAAATAGTAAGCTCTTTAAGCAATGAGAAAACAGCTGCTGTCATTTTCCTCTGAAGGCAGAGAAAGAACACAAGGGCCCCTAGCGCCTCTGGTTTTACAGTTACTTGGATTCTCTCAGTAAACTCAGCAGACTCCACCTGCAGCTCAACTCAAAACATATTCTAATGCCATCTGTTACTGCCTGGGTTCTTTTGAGGAAATGTGTAATTTCTTTCTTTTTCTTTCCTTCCTTCCTTCCTTCCTTCCTTCCTTCCTTCCTTCCTTCCTTCCTTCTTTCTTTTTTTCTTTCTTTGTTTCTTTCTTTCTGTCTTTTTGAGACAGAGTCTCCCCAGAGCCCCAGCTGTCCTGGAACTTGCTATGTAGACCAGGCTGGCCTTGAACTCACAGAGATCTGTCTGCCTCTCCCTCCTGAGTGCTGGGACTAAAATATGTGCCATCACACTCATCTAAAAATGTATAATTCCTAAGTTTCAGTTTCCACACCTGGGGAATGAATATAATAGTACTATGACTAATTATAATAGCACATTGGTAAAAGTATTGTTTCTCTGTTGAGGCACTGCCATTTTGAACACCCACCATCTCACTATCTGCTCATCATCTCCATGTTCTAAGAATATCATAGCTACAGTAGCTTACTACCAAGAATTAAGTGTGCAGGCCAAGCTTCACAGAGGTGGCTTAAACATTATGATTATCTTTTCAAAAGAACAAGCACTATAACTTCTATGATGATCACCTCTACTGAGAAAGGCATTCATCATTTAATAGATGGCATTTAGTTCAGAAGATGTACAGAACTGGTAGAATCGGTAGAGAGTAAAAGGGGATTTATTTGAATATCTTACAGAATATATATTGGGTAGTCCAACAATGGCTCCAGAGAACTAGAGAAGCTGAGAACCTCAAAGCTGCTCAGTCCACCAGACTGGACACCTCAGCATTCCCAATCTGGCTTGTAGACCCAGAGGATTCCTGGAGAGCCACTATCTTCTGTACACACCATATGACTGAAGAAGCTGAGTTCTGATGTCAGTGACAGATGCAGTAGCATTAGCATTAGCATTAGCATTAGCAGCAGCAGCAGCAGCAGCAGCAGAGTAGATGTACTCAACAGCAAGTGGTGAAGGCAGGAAGGCAAAAAAGTAACAGCTTTTTCCCCTTGGATCTTGTATAAGTGAGCCATCATTGCCAGAAGGTGCCACCCATTTTGGGAGTCTTTCTTCCTCAGTAATCACTTGTGATGGCTAATCCTGGGTGTCAACTTGTCTGGATTTGGGATTAACTAAAATAAGAGAGAACTTGATTGGATCATCTGAAGCTGAAAGACACACCCTAAATGTGGGTGTTACCTTCTGATGGCAGTGATATAAAAGGCCAAGGCAGAGGAGAGTGCTTGCTTTTTGCCACTCGCCTTCTCTCTCACCGGTGAGTTCGTCTTGCTGCTGTAGACTGAAGACTAGCTGATCTTTTGGAATTCATCAGACCTTCAGCACTAGACTAGGACTACTGAGACATCCAGCCTCGTGGACTGAGCAATTACCGGATTCTCAGCCTCTTCAGTGTGGTGCAGCCATTGTTGGGCTACTCAGGCTCTATCCTGTGAGCTAATTTGATAAATCCCTATATATATAATTTACATATATATGTATATATATATATATATTCATATATATGTATATTCATTCTACCGGTTCTGTTTCTGTAGAGAACACTGACTAACACGGATTGTGGTACCAAGAGTGGGATTTAGTGTCAACTTGACACAGCTGGGTTGAGGGAGCCTCAATTGGGGAATTGTCTCCTCTGGACTGACCTGTGGCTATGTCTGTGAGGCATCTTCTTGATTGTTGAGTGATTTGGGAGGGCCCAGCCCACTGTGGGTGGTGCCACCCCTGGGTAGGTAGGCCTGTGTTGAATGAAAAAAAAAGCAGGCTGAGCAGAAGCCAGGGAGCAAGCCAGTAAGAACCATTCCTCCATGGCCTGTGCTCCAGATCCTCTCTTCAGGATCTTGTCCTAAGTTCCTACCTTGGGCTCCCTGATGAACTGTGACCTGGGAGATATAAGACATCTCCAAGTTGGTAGTGGTCAGAATGTTTTGTCACAGCAATGGAGAAACAATCTAGAACATCTCTCTGGGAAATAACATAACAGACCAACCCAGGGTCATGTCCTTAACTGATTCTAGATCCAGTCAAATTGACAAAAAAGACTAAGTATCACAGCTTCTCTCACCAACCAGGCAATCCTCTCAGATCACAGAATGCCAGGATCGATGCCAGCTTCCTGTTATTCTAATGACATAACCAAGATGATTAGCATATGAAGAAAATGTTAGCTTGGGCTGACAGTTCTGGAAGTTCCAAGTTCAAGAAAAAGTGGGGCTAGTGCTTGGGGCATCTCACAAGAAAGGCACAGCAGGAACGGAGCCTGTGACAGCTACCTGTACACCTCATGACTCAGGCAGCATAAAGGAGAAGAGGAAGCTGGAGAGATAGCTCAGTGTAAGAGCATGTACTGTTCTCTCAGAGGACTCAAGTTAGGTTCCCAGCATCCACATAGGACAGCTCACGACTGCCTGTAACTCTAGCTCCAGGGTCTCTGGTGCCCTCTTCTGGCCTCCATTGACAACCACATTCCTGTGCACATAATTCCACATACACACACATACACATAAGTAAAAATAAATATTTGAAATAAGAAAAATAATAATAAGAGGAAGAGACTGGGGCATGTTCCCAATGGGCTAACCTTCACCTAGTTCCCACTTTTTCACCAACTGCTCATAGTGTGACCTTGGAGACCAAGCCTCTAATATAAGAACTTCTGAGTTACTTCAACATCCAAATTATAACATGTGATTGAGTTGACTGAAAACATCTATCACTGTCTTAGTTCATTTTAGAGTACTATGATAAAATGCCTATGTGTTTTTATGATGAAGTTTATTTACCTCACATTTCAGGAAGTCCAATACTGTTGAGCTAACATGGACTTTGGTGAGGGACCTGATTCTCTTTTATAGCATCCTGCCCTTGAGGGAACCTAATGAACTATAAGAGACTAGCACTGGTTCCTCCACAAGGGCGACATCTCATGATTAAACCATTTTCTCTTTTCCTACTTCATAACCAATACTTGGGGACTAAAGTCTGGAATATGAAACATTGAGAGACAAAGCATATCCAAATCACAGAAAAAACCTACTAAGCAAGTAAATAGGGGGCACTTGTATACAATAGTAATTCCTTGTTGAATGAAATTTTCATATTCTTCATTCAACACCCTAAAAAATTAATTACCAAACCCACAGTGTCACCACACTCTGATTCTGTAGTCTGCTGTTGGAGTTGTTCTAGACATTTCCATCCTAACAGAATCAAAGGATACAAATATTTCATCTATTTCATCTTCAACAGAATCCATCAGGTACCTCTTCCCCAGGCCATATCTTACAGAGACCATGCTCTTCTTGAGTAAGGAAGGAATACATTTCTTCTACTTGGCCCCAACAGAACTGCTCCCTCTTCTCTCTATGCCTGCTGACTTCCAGTCTTTTCTCTGTTCCACTCTTGTTATGGGAGCTGTAAGAAAGGAAAAATCAATTCTCCAGTTAACGTCAGCCACTAGAATTTGCTTCTGGGTCTCCTAACCACAGCTTGACATGTCTAGCCACATTTCTCCTGGGTTATAGTTCAATAAAGCTCCTTAATGGCCTGTCTTATATATTTTCTTCTTACAGGTCCCCCACAATACCTTTCTTGCTTAGTTATGATGGGGGATAATTTTGTTTTTCAGCTTTTGTGCATCGTTTGGGAGGTGTTGGGCTGAAGAGCAGAGGCTCAAGCATTTTGCTATGGGAAAATGATTATGAAAAGAAAGGTGACTTCTGCCAGTTTTGTCTGGGAAAGGCTGGAGAGCTGCTTCCTGGGACTCACCTGGTCCCTGAATTGTCATGATGCTCCCACAGCTTCTTTTAAATCATTCATTCGTTTACAGTAGGCCACATATCAGGGATGTTGTATAGGCAACTAGGCAGTGTGACTGCCGTGAAGAGCAATCACGGGTTGTTACGCAGTCTAACTATGAGGCAGACAAGCAAGTTTGTGAGATCAGCGTAAAGGCAGTGAGTCATGGGCTCCTCGAGTGCTCTTCAGATCACAGGAGAAGCTTATTTCCTCCACTGGGCCAGGGAGCACCAAAGGAAACCTTTCTAGGGAAAGTCTCAATTCTCTGAATCCTGAAAGTCAAGGATGAGGTCACCAGAAGATGCAGAAGCACTAAGAGGGCTTGACATCAGGTGAGCTCAGATCCTGACTACCACCTGTGAACTGCGTTGCCCCAGACAAGCTTTGATCTTGTCAAACTGCAGCTTCCTGAGCTCTGAAATAGACTGGTCTTTACCTGATTTTGGTGAAAAGCAGTAAACTATTTGTGAGTTCTAAGATCATGTCCAATTCTGAGTATACTCATACTCAATGCATGGAGACTACTATTAGTTTATTATGTGGTGATTGTTAAATATTATGACTCTAACAAGAGCAACTCAATGACAATTAAAATTTGAACATGGTCCATTGAAAAATAAAATACTTTCAGTTTAACTGATATTTGCAGTGGTGTAAGGTGAGGAGTGGGAAGCCAGAAACCTGTGTATTATGGGGCCTTCTGTTCTGTGTTAGGGCTATGGGTTATTTCTGGAGGGGGATGAGGGTCATTGAAGGTTAACCACTTTTTAGGAAAGGCTATGTGGAAGCAATTAAACATCTCCCTGATGCATGGTGCTCCCTATTGTCAGCTGTCTGATTTCAGTTTGCAAAGCCTTGGTTCATATACCACCTGGCTGTGAAAATAAAAATCCAGCCACCACTTTGCCTCTGAAGAATTCTCAGCAGTTTTTCAGAGCAAAACATTCTCTGTGAAATTCTTGAAGATTTTTCCCCCTTGCTCTGAAAGGCCCTGCATTTCAAGCAGCTCTAATGTTGCTGACTCATTTCCAGTTTCATAAGGATTTGAGGTGACTTGTCATATGTTATAAATCTCTAAGTCACCAAATTTCTGTTGCCGTAAAGTAGACCCGGAAGTGTCAGAGGGATTCAAGGTAGGCTAAACAAACACTGAGCTTAAAACGTGTCCTGTCATTTTGCTCAGTTTTCCTTCTTTGTTCCTGTCTTCTTTTCCGTCTCCTCCCTCCCCTCCCCTCCCCTCCCCTCCTCTCCATTACCCTCCTTTCCCACTCTTTCTCTCCCCATCTCCTTCCTTCTCACCTCTCTTCCCCTCCCCTCTGGTCCTCTCCTTTCCTCTCTTCTCCTCTCCCTTCTTGCCTTTCACTTTCTTTCCTGTTTTTAGTAAAAAGAAAATTTTAATGTTTTTACAGAAACCCATTATTTAATTTTTGTCCCAAGGAAATAGCAAGCAGTGGACTTCAAAGCCATCTGCTCATGTGAAACTGATAGTTTTAAACATGGATTTTGTAGGACTTCCTTTAAAGCTGTATGGGATCTCTATACCATTCATTGCAAAGGCATGTTAGAACTCCTATAAGAGGCAAGACTTCTCTTTTTAGAATTTTGATGTGACAACCAGTCACTTTGGGAAACTGTACAGTGAGGTCAATATGTTGTAAAAGATATGCAAATATATGGACACATACAATGAGAACAAAAGAGCCTGAGCTGTGATAAATATGGCTTATGTCATAGTTTGTTTTGTTTTCCAAGGAATCAATGTTATTGATAAAGCCTACCAAGAGTAAACACCAAGGGACTTGAAAATGATTTGCAAGCCAACTTGTACTAGGGTAACTCTTCCCTATTAGGTAAACTTGTCTGTATCTTTGTAACATGTTTCCCTTCCTCCTCTTTCTTTAATCTTGCTTCCTCCCCTTTCTTTAATGTTAGCCTTCATTGACCATAGCCAAAGTTAGAGAGAAGATGAGACACTGAGCTGCTACTATTTACTATGTATGGATTCTTGTAGGAGGTGCTGACTCATAGAATAGGCAAGGTGATTTGTATATGAAAATATAGCATATACCTGTTACTCTGATTTTATTAAGCAACAGGTCTGTGATATCTGAGAAGCTGGCTATCAAATGTTCATTTTACATACTTGCACAATAATTAATGATGCTGTGTTTTTAAGTTTTTGTTAACATGACATAAACTAGAGACACCTGGGAAGAAGAAACCCAGGAATTTCATCCATTGGTTTGACCTGTGACCATGTCTGTGAGACATTGTCTTAATTAATAATTGACATAGGAGGGCCCAGCCCACTGTGGGCAGTGCCATCCCTTGGCAGGTGTGCCTGGGTTGTTTAAGAAAGTTAGTGAAGCAAGTCAGGAGAAGCAAGCAAGCAAGCTGCATTCCTCCAAGCTCTTTGCTTCAATTCCTGCCTCAGACTCCTACCCCACTTGAGTTCCTGCCTCAACTTCCCTCACAGACTGTGATAGGGACATGTAAGTCAAATAAACCGTTTCTTCCCCCAAACTGCTCCCCAGAGTTTTATAACAATAATAGAATGCTATCTAGGACAGGTGTAATCTCTAGTCTTCCTGATAGTGTCATCTTTTCCCATGACTAACTTTATAAGGTTCATGTGGGCAAAAGTTTTGAGGCTTTTGCTAGTTGATGCACCCTATCACCTCTAATCATAGCAATTGTGGAAACTCACTAAATATTTGAATAAATGAGGCACCCTTGCTGCTTCTTCCTTTCTTGTCATGACTTGATGCAGACTTCTTGTAGTTGTCTTGGAAAGGGGTCACAGTATCACCTACCATAAGAGACCTTAAAGTTGTCATTCAAGAGTGAGTCATTGTGACAGGAGGAGCTGGGGTATTGCTGTTTATTTTTTCTCACTGACATCAGCTGATTATCAAATCAACTTTTCTATATTTTTAATACTCCCTTTATATCTGGATTTACATAAAGTAGAAGGCTATTTTATAAGGTTATTTCATGTACACATATTCATTCCTAAAATGCCTTTAAACCTAATTTCGTGTTTTTTATTCTATTCCTCATAAACTATATTTTTTCTTTCTATATTCTCATTTGCTCCTCTCGTACGTAATTCTTCCCTTCCAAGTCACCAAATAGCAATTTGCCTGAGCTTCGTGATTAACATCTCTTTTCATTTTGGTATCTTCCACAGTATCTTTCAGAACTCTTTCAATACAGTCTACATCAAATGAATATACTCCTGTGTACTTGGCAAGAAAGTGTTAAGCACGAACTCCTAGAAACCTACTCCTTTTAAGCTATTCTTCATCTTACTCTGCTAGATAGAGTTGAAGTAGAAAATGGAAGGTCACTAAAGCAAGGATTATTTTCCTGGTTAGAGAAAAGGGAGTAGTCTACAAGTTGTATCAAGAAGCAAATTCTTTCCAACGCTAGCTATAATTTCTCCAGAAGGGCAGAGAATCTTTTGAAAGAACTAGGGAAGGTATCATTTGCTATGTAACAGAATAGTTTTAGTCAGGTTTCAAATGGCCAGAAATAAGACAAAGAGATAAAAGGAATCAACTGTCAATATGAAGGAGATGGAAGTTTGCTAGCTTAATAATGATGGCGTTTAATAAATTCACTAAGATATGTCTTGTTGGGTACAGGTGAAGATAAAGTTAATTGGAAAATAAGAAGACCCCAAATTCAGGTGAAAACTCTATACTCTGCGTCCCTCCTCCAACCAAAAGGGATGCAATGACTTTCTGGAGAACAGAGTTGTATTGGGGTCATGAACTGTGTATCCACACAGTGTGTGGATGCAACTGTTAACAAACACGATGTGTCCTGAGGGGTATTTTTTCCTCCGAGGGGCAGCGCCTGCTGTGGAGAGTTAGTTATGGAGAGGGAGCTGCAGAGAGTTACCCACAGAGGGAGGAGCATTTATGCCGTCTTGGCAGCACCCTTGCGGAAAAAATGACCCTGGTGTCTCACCCGCATTGATGCAAGAGGGGGCATTTACTGACCTGGGGAGAGACTGCAGGCCTAAGAGGCAGTGGACAAAAGCTAACGGAGACTGTGGGTGGAGTGCGGAAGCGACCTGGAATGGCGAGCCACTGAGCCACAGAACGGAACAGGGTATGGGGTGTGGGGCTCCTGGTGTTCGCCTTTGTAAGTTACTCTATTTCCCCTATCCAGGATATAAACTATGAAAAATTCAGATAAAGATGTGTTACATGGTTTGTCTAATATGCCAGGAGCAAGGGACCCTAAGAGAACTCGGTTGACACACAGTCAACTCCAATGGTGTTGGGAGTGAGTGGGGAGATGATTTAGAGGATAAAGAGCTTGCCATTCAAGCATGAGAACCAGAGTTCCTACCCCATTACCTACATAAAAAGCTACACTGGTATGGCAGCCCACTTGTAATCCCAACACTTGGGCAATGGATATGGGATCTTCAAGACAAGCTGGCTAGTCAGACTGATTTAATCAATGATCTCTAGGTTCAGTGAGAGACCCTGCATCAAAAGAAAAGTGGAATGAAATCAAGAAAGACACCCAGTGTCCATCTCTGATCTCTATATGCACACACACACACACACACACACACACACACACTATACCACATATTCCCATATATTGTGTTGATCAGGGTTCTCTAGAGGAACAGAACTGATAAAATGTATACATATAGAGGTATATAAATTCAAAAATATTAAAGAGAATTTATTAGATTGGCTTATAGGATAGGGTCTGTGCCACATTGGAGAGGCTGAGAATGTGGTACGCTTTCAGTCCACCGAGACTATCTCAGCAATCCCAATATCATGCTGAAGGGGGATTCCTGCTGGTCTTCAGTCAACACTGTAACCCACCGAAGAAGTTGGTTCTAATATTGGTGAGGAAATACCACAGCAGCAAGATGTATAAACTTACCAGTAAGAGCGAAGGCAAGCAGGCCAAAGCAAAACCCCTTCTGCATGTCTTTTTATATGGACTGCCACCAGAAGGGGCCTCTCATACTTAGGGTGGGTCTTCTGGCTTCAGATAATCTAATCAGTAAAGTCCTTTACGTTTTAGCAAATTCCAAATCCAGTCCTGTTGAAAAACATATCAGCCATCACACCTGTGATCCTTCATAGACACGTACATGCATAACATATGCATACATACGTAAAAAGTAAAATAAAAAAGAAGTACAGTGGGACTCCATAGTATGTGCCAGATTCAGCTTACTGGTAGTGGCTTCTACAGTTTGTATTTAAGAGGGATTCTCTTTGTCCAGTGGGATATGTGAAGAAAGTGGAGGATCATCAGCATTATCTGTCATGAGTGTTGTACTTGAGTGTTAATATGTGTTCTGTGAATTTTTCATTGTTGATTCATGTCTAATTATTGCTTCATAGAATGTTTCATTTTTTTCTTATAAGTGTTGCTGATTTATAAATTTTGTAATATAAAATTTGTTTTTGGAAAGATTGATGTATCCTAACAACCATCTACCCTTGTATTGTTTGTTTAGTTAGGGCTATTGAAGAATTGTACTTTATCACCTCTGATGAATTCCATAGGAGGAAAAAAAAATATTTTACTTGGGCTGAAAAGCAAAAGATTTTGAGCTAAGAAAGAAGAGAGATGTGCAATACAAAATTCATTATTATTATTTTTAATTAAGACATTGGTACAAGACACTTCAAATATATCATGAAGGGTCCTGCTAGTAATTATGCTTTCAAGTGAGAACAATAGCAAACCTGGACAAAGGTGGCTTAAAATAATATAACTATTCCTCACTTCACAAGAATCAGGAAGTTGATCAATGCTGACATTTGTTTAGTAGCATAACATCATGAGGGTTCTCAACTCCGTAGCTCTCCTGGTGCTGTTCTCATGGATATCACATAGAAGCCATATTGCCAAATCTTCTGTCTACCTTGCAGTTAGGAAAGTGTGGTCAGGGAAAGTATTATTCATCCTCTCATTTATAAATATAGAAAAATCACACACATGGCCTTAGTCCTTTGTCACTTTTCATTTAAAATAATATTTTTATTGATTCTTTGAGAATCCTACAATATATTTTGATCCTATTCATACCCCTCCCCCATATCCACCTCTATTTTAGTACTTCCCTACTTCACGTCCTCTATGATTTTTTAAAATTCTTATTGACTCTACTTTGTGTTTCTCAAATGTAATCTTGCATGTGGGTCCATCCTCTGGAGCCTGGCCAACCTCCCCAATATCACAGCTTTAAAGAAAATTGAGTCTCCCTCTCCCAGAAGATATCAATTGCCAATAATCCCTCAGTTAGGGCTGGGGCTTCTTACCCACTTCCTCCATCCTTTCTGGGTTTTTGTTTGGCTTGGGCTTGCAGAGGTCTTGTGCATGCTGTGGCAAGCACTGTGGGTTCATATATGCAACTTCCCTATTATGTCTGGAAACCATGGTTTCCTTGTGTTCATCCACTACCTCTGCCTCTCACAATCTTTCCGCCGTGACTGTCAATTTTTGTCAGACAGTGGTTTCACAGTTTGTATGAGCAGCTCAGAAAGTATGAGTTCAGCTTTTCTAGATAAATGAATGAGGCAAAACTGAGGCTGTTGGGGTGTGCATTAGTTAACCAACTTAAAGTGTCTGTCACAATATATTCCTTTAACTAGTGGACATTTCTATACAGCTTTCTTCCTCTACATGCATGTTAATGGTGTTTACTCATCTTGCTTTCACAGAAAGTAATTCCACATGCCACTTGTTTTAAAAATCTAGCTTAAAGTACAGAATCATCTAATGATGCATCCTCCTCATGATCAGATCCAGATGTGGATTTTCTGCTCTAGTGACTAATAGCTGAAAGACCAGTTCTCGGTTCCATATTTCTAGCACATAATGATGATGAAAGGACAGGATAACTAGAACAACATTCCACCTTAGAGAAAGGAAGGAATGGTGTATAGACTGGTGTATAATTCACGTTGAGAAGGAAAGCTTTGGCCCTGTCAGTGCAGTACATTTTTATATTAGAAATATGCTCCTCTCCATCTTTTCTGGGAAGTTGGACAGCATCTGGAAGGAAGCAGAGATGGATATGCAAATTCTGACTGCTGCCACATCTGATACAGAGCTCAGAGAAGATGCTCTTCTGAGGAATGTTCAACTTCTTAGCTCATTTCTTATTTATGGAGGTTCAAGGGCTAATGGTTGTGGTGATTTTGTTAGTATCTTTGAAATGGAGTAATGTGATAGAAAAAGCTGATGCATGTGTAGATACAGTTTTAACCTGTGGGAAATCCTCTCTCTTAGTACCTAAAGGTAGGACTTAGTCTAATGAATTCTGTGCCTCATGTACCTCTGCTATGATGTGACACATCTGAGAAAGAGGGCCAGTACCAGGTACTTGAACTTCCTAAACTTGAAGCTAATTATACTTCTTCTTCCTAAGAATGCTTTACCAGGGATTTTATTCCTTAAGTAAGTGAATTTACTAGATATTACATATTTTGTATAGCACATTTTTCTTGCTTATGCCCAGTTAAGGTAGCATAAAATTGCATTCATGGTTATCAGGGATCCTAGGACTAATACAAACCTTTTCAAGGATATATAACGTTATTTGAATATAAATCAAAGCCTTAAGAAAAGGATGTATCAAGTTGTAAGAGTAACTTTAAGGAAGTAATGAAAATAAAAAGAAGGCAAAAAGTAGGTTGGTTAGAGACAATGTATGAGTTGGCTGAAAGTAGATTCAGGAGGTAATTATGCTAATGTTGACCAACTGCTGTGGTATTCCTTTCCTGTATATTTTGGCACAGTGTACTGTCGAGGGGCATGTCCTTAAAGCCACTGACCCATCTTGGATATAGGCCAAACAAGAAAGAGTCAAGAGCAGAAGCCCAATTAATCAGGTACCACCATTGTAGGGAATCAAGAGACCAAAGAGCAGAAGGTCAGCTATGACAGGGGAGAGCATGAAAGTGTGATAGATCCCACAACACAGGCAGGGTCTAGAGTCTAAGAGGTTACAGATTTGGCAGAAATAACTCCAGTAATGTGTTGAACTTGAACCCTTGGTCAGAAAGTGCTACATGGTGCTCTCTTATTATAAGAGCTGCTAAATGTCAGTGCATTGCTGCATATTGTCAGAAAACACAAAGACTTTCTGATTCAGGACAGGCCCAAGGTGCTAGTGAGATCTTATTTAGATTTTATTAGTAAATTATTCTTTTTGCTTTTCATTTATTATTTTCTTCTCTTTTTCATTTGATACAAAGTCTTCCTGGAAGACCAAGCTGGCCTGGAACTAGTTATGTAGACCAGACTGGCCTCTATCTCACAGAGATCTGCCTCTGCCTCCCAAGTGCTAGGATTAAAGGTATGAGCCACCACAACTGGCCAATAATATCTTCAGATATACTATTATGATTATTAATAATAGTTGGTACTTTGAAAGGAATGTTTACAACATGCTAGGCACAGTTCTAAGGGGTTTTTTTGGTAAGTATTTAATGAACTTTTTCATTTTTACTTAATAGAGGGGATATAGATCACAATCCACTTCCTTTATATTCTCTAAACATCCTCTATATGTGTCTCGTCTTTTGATCCGTCCATCAATCCATTAAACCACTACTCATTCACTCAACCACCTATCTATCCATTCATCTGCCTAGCCATCCATCCACCTATCTGACCATTATCCATCCATCCACCCATCCATCTAGTCATCCATCCACTTATCCATCCATCTATACACACAGTAAACAAATTGACATTCAATCTATTATGGTACATGCAAGAAATTCAATAATGAACAAAATTGACAAACATTTTTTCGATCATTGTAATCCAGGTGAAGAATTGGACAAATAATCACTTATGATACAGTGTGATGAACACAAAAATAAAATGCATGAAACAAATGTGAATTTAGAGAATAGATATTTAATGTTATTTCTCGAGAGGCAAAAAATCATTCATGAAGAAATCTAAAGTGAAAAAGAATTGGTCAATAAACATCCAGGGTGTAGAAGGAAAATTATATTAAAGAATTAGAAAGGTGCACATTTTCTAATTCTAAAACAAAGTGAAGAAAGATTAGGAAATGAAGGAAGGTAGGATGCCAGGCCACTAAAGGCAGTCTAAAGGACTTGGATATTTTCTCAATGTCAGTGGGAAGTCTTTGATGAGTATTAAATGGGGGAGGGAAGCATGATTCGTTTACTTTACATTCTTGAAATATTGCTCTGGTTTCAGTGTAGAAGGTGGATCGGATGGACCAAGACCTAGGCAGTCAGTTAAATTCCCCAGGTGAAAGACGGTTACAGAGTGAGCCATGGCAGTGGTCGTTAGGAAAGAAAAAAGTCTAGCTGGAGCGATAACAAGGAAGTGGAGTTATGCAGAACTTGCCATGGGCTTTCCGCATGGAATGTGTAGTGTCACGCATATGTTGCATCTCATCTGGAGTAAATAGTGTTGAGTTAAGATCTCTCGTGCCATACTTTTAGCATCTAATTGAGTTCTTGGGGGATTATAGAAAAGCTGTGCCTCCAAAATTCACATTTTCACACTTGGTAATACATGACAAGAGAATCTCTCATTTTCATAAAATAGAGCCCAATATTTATGGCAGAGGATGGGTTGTATTTGAACATTAGGGCCTTGAATGATGTTTGAATTCATTTTTTTCAATTATGAATCCAAGAGGAAGCTACTGAAATATGGAACTCAGTGGGGAGATTTGGGGGAACTCTTCCTGACAACATTATTTTAAAGGAAAAGAATGTTAGGAAGTATTTTGTGCTGCCACACTGAAACTCTACCTTCCTTAAGGGAAGATTTGGATCCAGATTCTAAGAAACAAAATGACAGCAGACACTTGGAAGAGCCTGGGCTTGGCCTGGATGACCAAGCTAAGCTGTGATGTAAAACAAGAGAAGCTTCATTTTTCATCCATTTCATAACCAGGAAGTATATGAATAGAGGCTCCTTTTTGGAATTACATTGCTTCCCTGTTGAATTTAACTTTCGTCCAATTGAACAGACTCATATTTTACTGACAGTCATTTCAGCTGCTATTCAGCAGACCATTGAGACCAGATTTTCTTTTCTTGCCCATGGTACAAACTTGCATTGTTGTATCATACCATATTCTGTAACCTGTTCATCTCCTTAGTTAGGTCTTTGGATAACTAAGGCCTAATTATTAATCAGATCACATATTTAAATTGGCATCCAGATAAAAACAGATATTAGGGCTTCTTCTGGCCAGCATGTTTTTTTTTTTTGTTTTTTTTTTTTTTTTTTTTTTTTTTTTTTTTTTTTTTTTGCCTCTTATTCCATTGCATTCTTGCTTTCTTGACATTTCCAAGGTTCTTCAGGGCATAGTGACATTTCCCACTCAGACTCACAGAGCAAAGTCACAGTGACTTTTCCTTTTGTACCATGGGCAAGAAAAGATGGAGCAGGTGGCAGTGACTGCAGTCACCTGTGTTCTAATCTCCGTGCCTTCCATTCTGCAATCCTCCAGGACATTTTTCAATCTGCAGTTAAACATAGCCTTATCTTTTCTGTCCCATGCTGTAATCCCTGAAAGCTATTAGAATCTTTTATAATCTCACCTCCTATTAAATCCCCGTGGATTTTTTTGTCTATCCAAACTGATCCTTAAGTTTCTGGATTGGCTAGGCTTTCATTCCCATCCACGAGTTTCACGTGTTTCACACTTCCGTCTGTTATGCATGTCTGAATATCATCCTGTCTTGCTTTAGAAGCCTTCTCTTCTTATCCAAAGTCATACAGTCTTTTCTTTCCATTATTAAATCTCTTAAGTCTTTTCTAAATTTTTTATTTTCATGTCTGTCTTCCCATATACACTGTAGGTACTTGAAGCAAGGACTGTATTTTCCAGCTTTGAGTTACTTAAACCTAGTACAATAGCTGCTATATAGAAATAGCTTGAGAAATTCCTGTTGACTCCTTAAGGTTATAGGAAAGAAATGTTCCCAGTCTCACAACAGAAATCTTTCAGTAATCAAAGAAAGTCTCTAATTTAATTAATTAATACCTACTCAATAAATGTTACCAGTACTTATGAATATGCCAGGGACTATTTTGAGCATTGGTGATGTGGTGACAAATATGACATTTTTCTTCTCCTCAAGACACTCTAAGTTTACATGGGAAAATAGATAAGTAAATAGTTATGATGTGATCTTGCAATAATAAATAAAGGTATACATTGGTGTAGAGCATAAAAATGTAGTGCTTAAATCTGCCTGAGCATCTAAGGAGATGTGACATAAATTGGGTCTTGATGAATTTGCAAGTGGGTATCAGTCAAACAGGAGGAAGGTAGCAACTCCCAGCATGGAGCATCTGGCAAAGCATCAAGTTGATAAGAACACTAGCTAGTGCAAGAAACTGAGTGGTCAATACTGCAACTGTGGATGGACCTGATAGGCTAGTGAGGGGATAAAACATTGTGCCTTTTGATGCAAATAAAAAAAATTGAGGTCTATTGATTGATTTTAGGTAGAAGAGGGAGATGCTCAGAGTGGAACGTTACAGAGCAGCAGTGTGGAAGATGGATTGGAGGAAGGTAATATTGGAGGCCAAGGAGCCCCATTAGAAAGCATTTTTACTCAATTTGGTGAGAAATATTGGAGACCTGCTGTATATAAGTTTTGGGCAGTAGATTTGCAATGAGAGTGAAAAGATCATGAGTGAGGTAGGAGGGAGAACCATGTGCCTTGCTGTTCCTTCCTGGATCATTTTCTCCCTTCTTTATCTAATCAACATTCCCCCATTTGTCCTTTATCATTCCTTTTAAGAGTTGCCTCTGGCAAGTTTCCTCTAACTCTCCAGCTCACTCAGGTTATGTTCTGATTTTCTTCCTTTATGCATTCATTGAATATAGTATGCAGCCTCTACAACACTCAATAAAGTAATCTGAGAGCAAAGATAATGTCTGACATGATCAAACAAAATGTTCATAAGGTCTGTTACTTGGTATATACACCCGGCCAATATTTCTTGTACAGATGAATGTATAAGTGACTAAGTAACTACTGAGCAATCAGAATTTCAGCAAAAAGTGAGTTGATGGAACTCTAAGAATTTTTCTTAGACAATAAATATGGAGGAATATGAACAGTTTAGGTATAAGAGAGCAGAAACAAGTTTGTAAAAGACCTTAGGAAAATCTCAATGAAGACATCTATTTGGGAAAGGTTGAATTGGAATGATTTAAAAGAAGAACTCATAAAAATGATCTGGTTTGAGGTTAAGAGTTGTGATTTATTGGCTTAGAGGCAGATGATAATTGAAAATATCATGCAGTTCAGTCAGTTCATAATATTGAGAACAGGAAAATATTTAGCAGACAGTGTTGAGTGTCACTAATATGTAATAAAGGAATAAGGAAGACATCAAGGAGACCCACAAGAAGTGGGTAGACATTAACAGAGTAATTTGAAGGAACTATTTCTATACAGGACAGAGGAATAAATCTCAAGAGATAGTCAGCCATATTAAATATTTCCAAAAGTTCACATAAAATACGTGTTGAAAATACCCAACTCGCATTCATGGATGCATGTGAATATTTTGCACTGCTAGAGATCAAACCCAGGGCCTCTCATATGATAGGCAAGTGCCCTACCAATGGCTTGACTCAAAGCCCCTCAATTACACTTTTGAAATGAGTATTGAAGAGGTCGTGGAGTTGGTGATAGTTTGAGAAATGGAATCATTAGAATAAATGAGAATAACATCTTCTTCGAAAGTGCTTGTTAGGAAAAAATAATTAATGGGGTAGAAAACAAGAAACTTGAGATGCTGACTCCAGTGTGTAGGAAACTTTATATTTCTTTCTTTTCTTACTAGTTCTTCAAGGTTTTTATATATTGTATTTTGATCATATTCACCTGCTCCCTCAACTCACTCCAGGTCCACCAGCCCTGACCTACCCTCCTTGTTGCTGTGCTCTGCAGTGGCCTGACTCCAGTCTGGGGGTGGGGGCAGGGGATGAGTAGGCGCTGAATCAATGACACAGACTCCGGGAGATGCTGCTCAGTAGCGGGCTGCCAGCAAGCTTGTTTATTACATACAAAGGGCTTCCCTTTATCCACGCCCCCCCAACCTCCCCTATTGGCCCTAAGGCTGAGCTGTGTATTGTCCATTGGCGTAGCCATGGCATCATCTGTCTCTACCCGGGGTGGCAGATATCAGTAAGCAGTCTGAGGAAGTTGGCTGCATAAGAATGACGCTCCTGCGCAGAGGTCTCCAGGTCCGGTATTCTGGCCGATCCCCACAGGCCCCTCCTACATTTCCACCCTTTTGTTTTTAAAGGCAGCCCAGCGGGAGTCAGGGTGCCACATGACATTTTCTTACCTGCCTCAAGAGGACCTCGAAAATACGGGTTGTGACTGTCTTAGGTTGTTCTCACTCAGGGCATAAGTCTTACCTGTCATGGGAGCATGCATCTAGCCTATGCATGTCCTGTCTTAGGTTGACTTATCCGGGTGGAATCTTACCGGTCTTTGTCTGCCAACCCTGAGGGAGGTTTGGTTTTGGGGGCGGGGGGTCTGCCAGGGTGGGGGCTAGTTTTGGAGGAGGCCTTTTGTATCTCAGCCAGGTCTCTATGACCTCTTGAGGAGGGCGCTGGCCTGGATGTTGTAGGGCCAAGAGGACCTGGAGAGTTGTTTTGTTGATGGTCTGTTGGCAATGGATGTGCGACAGTAGGCACCTGAGGAGAAATAACACAAGGAGGAGTGGGCCTCCTACTATGAAGTAGGTTAGTAACCATGATGGATCAAAAAGTCTTTTAAGATTTTCCCAGATTTTTGTTATTAGGCCTGACTGCAATGGTACTACTGAGGCCCTAGTCAAATTTAGCTGCGTTGTCTGATTCGTTAAGATGTTTGAATAATTAAGAAACTCTTGGGACCAAGGCCCCTTGAGGAAATTAGCCAGCTGTTGTCTGGTGCTTGTAAAATTTTTATCCGGTTTGGGGTCAAGCATATTGCAGAGAACCTAGGATCACAGGCCAGTAAAGTCATATTTTTGTACCAAGGTAAGTTCTTCTGCAAGTAGGTCTACTTGTTGTTGAAGGACACGTGTGGCTTGGTATAGGTGCATGTTGAGTCATGGCTGGGGTGGAGGGGTGGGTTTAGGAGGGTCCGAGGGTCCGTGTGGTGCGACCTAGTTATTTTGTTCCATGGATTAATGGGGGGGGGGGGTTTCAGCCTAAGGAGGTGGAGGTGAGCTAGCCCGAGGGCTTTATTGGAGGGGTTATGTTGGGGGGGGCAGTCTCAAGGTTGCAGGATGGTGATACAGCCTGCAAGGTTGAAATTGAAAGCATGGGCATTTTTTGTTCCTGACAATGTTCATTGAAGGATTTTAAGATATCCTTGGGTGAGCCAGATTTAATGCAGTTGAGGATACCCAGTAAAATCCGAACACAGGGGGCAGAGGGTGCTGTGCCTTCCTGTATTTCCCGTTTGCGGGCCAGAAAGAGAACCCTCATCCAGAGATCTGGGTCCCAGACGTTTTCAGGTGAGATCTATGGGGCTAGGGCCCAGAAGTTTTCTAAATCATTAGTCTTGATCTTGAGGCCACTCTGGATTACCAGAAGGGATTTTAAGGCCCAAAGTTGGGGTTCCTTGCAGCGATGAAGGAAAGTTACCCATTCTAGGGGGAAGAAGAGGAGTTGGAGCTAGAGGGGGTGAAGGGGAACTCGCTACAAAAATAAGAGGCTAGGAAGACAACAACGATTGGGAGGACAAGGCAAAGTAAGACGGTTAGCCACTCAGACTGGAAACCAGCAGACATAGGGGAATGTTTTGGACCAAGATGTCTTGTGCTTAATGGGGAACTTCTGTGGTTTGTTGGGCCACAGCCATATGCCCACATGGTGTCTCGGATTGCCAGGTGTCTGTTGGGGGTACACCCATTGGTTCCATCTCTCAATGGGGTACACCCATTGGTCAACCCTTTGTGGAGGCATCGGACAAACCGAGTACAGGGGATATGTACTTGAGGGGGAGTAAATTTGGGCAATATCCAGGTAGGATAGTGGGAAATGAAAGAGAAAGGAAGATGGGTCTCACGGCTTACCGCCTGTGAGGCATAAGACAAAGGGGCCTACTCAATGAGGAAACAGCCGAAGGGGGCCACTCATGGCCGATGTGAGAAGGGAGCATGTCTGGAATCCACGTTGGGAGCCAGTTATTGCTGTGCTCTGCGGTGGTCTGAATCCAGTCTAGGAGAGCAGGGGATGAGTAGGCGCTGAATCAACGACACAGACTCTGGGAGATGCTGCTCAGTAGCCAGCTGCCAGCAAGTTCATTTATTGCTTACAAAGGGCTTCCCTTTATATCCCCGAACCTCTCCTATCGGCCCTAAGGCTGAGCTGTTTATTGTCCATTGGTGTATCTGTTGCGTCATCTGTCTCTACCTGGGGTGGCAGATATCAGGTTAGCAGTTTGAGGAAGTTGCGTAAGAATGGCACCCCTGCACAGAGGTCTCCAGGTCTGGTATTCTGGCCGATCCCCACAGGCCCCTCCTACACCTCCTAAATTTTCTGTACTCTTCTTATTCTTTTAAATCCATTGAGCCACTTCGTAGTGCTCATATACTTTTGGTTTATGGCCATCTACTGAAACATAGTTGACCTACAAGGGGCTGCATTCTTAAAGGAAACTGACTCCCTCTCCCAGCAGCTATCAATTCCCAGTAGCTTCTCAGCTATGGGTGGGACATCTTGTCTACCTCCAGAGGAGGATTTTTCTTCCAAATACAGAAAAATAAGCATGACAACATATCGAGAATAAACTGAAATTTCAGAATGTAGCATTAATAGTTAGAAGGAGACAGTTCCAGAATAAGGCTTAGGCTAGGCTGGACTCAAAGCCCAGATGGAAAGATCACCTTTGTTAAAGGGAGCCTCATGCCCCCTGAAATAAAAAGAAGTTGGGTACATGTTTGAATTGAAGTAATTGGGAATCCACACATACCTGATTTCTTCTATTTCTTTAGAAAGTAGATGGCATGATCCTCTATAGACAGTGGAGGGGTGAAGGGATAAAAAGCATTTTGAATGCTGTCTGTTGGGTGACTTTGGAGGTAATTAAACACAGAACCTAATAGAGTGATGAAAAATTATTGTGTAGTTGTGCAGACTTTGTGAAAATGGGTAAAAGCGTGTCTGTTGTGTAGTAATTTTCACAGATGCTTGATTTGCTTAGCATCAGGAAATAACTTGTGTCAATCTAAGTTAAAGAAGGCAGATAATTATAGTGATGCAAATTAGTATTAACTGGAAGCCTATCTAGGTTTCTAGCTTGGGACTATGATACATATTTCATATGCAATTTCAAGAGTAGGTATCTTAGACTTCCAAAAAAGATACAAAATGTGTGTACATATAGATAATTTTGTGGAGAGACAGTAGAGTCTTAGTTTTCATTTGAATTTAAAAGTGTTTTTAATAAAAAATTTAGGTCTAAAAATTGAAAGAGGAATATAATACCTAAGGATAGATGAGTGATGAAAAAGACAATGAAAGAATGGGATCCACGAGGAAATTTTTATATTAAAATACACACACGCACCCAGGCATGGTGGCACATACCTTTAATCCTAGCACCCTGGAGGAAAGTAGGTTGATCTCTGTGAGATCCAGGCCAGCCTGGTCTACGTAATGAGTTCCAAGCCAGTTGGGGCTACAGGGAGACCCTGTCTCAAAAAGACCAAAATAAATACTCATGCACTATACATGGAGAGAGAAACACATATCCACATACCTCAAAAATGATTACCAGTCAGAATATCAAAAGAACTATAATATCTCAAAAGTAAGAAAACAAACAACACAAAATAGGCAAAATCTTTGAAGTGACACTTCACTAGAGAAGATATATGAGTAGCAAGAAAGCAAAAGAAAATCAGTGTTAACCTTTAGGGAAATACAAATTTCAATCATAAAGAAATACTACTGCACTAGAAAAGCTCATAAAAAAGCAGAATACAAAATGTCGCTGATGATGTAGAGAACCTGGGACTCTAATGTTACTATCATAATACATGTGGCTCAATATTTACCAAAGAGAAATAAATATACTTGTTTACAGGTATCATCAGAGAACTATCTTTGCAAAGTAGATAGAGGTTAACGCAGAAACTCATACTGCATAATTAGTGACTGTGGAGTACCCAGCCACAATAGGATATTTATAGTACACCCCTCCACACCTAAGGTACTATTTCAGGAGGGGAGCGGAAAGATTGTAAGATCCAGAGGTTGGGGACAACCTGTCAGAAATAGTGTTTTCTGGACATGATATGATTGCTGCACATATGAACTCATAGGAGATATGGTTGCCTGCACAAGACCCATACAAGATCAAGCTAGTTAATAACCTAACATGGAGATCAAGTTCCTAGCTGAGGAGCTATTGACAGTACAAAGCTTTGATGGTATGGAGAGTTAGTTTCCTTTAAAAAATGACCTCTCATCCATGAGTTCCTGGGAAGCACAGATTGGAGTCTGTGGGTTATTTAAAAAAAGGAATGAGATTGGGAGGAGGTGAGGAGGTAGAGGGTCAATGTTGGAGGAGCTAGGGAGAAGCATGTGGCTGAATATCATCAAAATCAATTATATACAATTCTCAAAGAATTAATAAAAATATTTTATTAAAAATACTTGTTTAGGGGGCTGGAGAGATAGCTCAGCGGTTAAGGGACCTTAACCAGCCAGTGCTCTTAAGAGCTGAGCCATCTCTCTAGCCCCCTTTTTAGGTAACATTCTGAAGAAGGCAAATGGCATGAGATCAAATGAGAAAGTGAGGAATGAGACACAGAGGACATGGGGAATGTGGGGAGGGAGCTAGTAATGGAAATTCCACATCTGATTTGAGTGATTATAAGTTTATCAAGATGTACGGACCAGTGCATCTAAAAGTTAGAATGGATTGTGTGGCATGTAAATTACACATGTCTAAATATGTGGGGGGAAATGGGGCACATAGTTATACAAAGATGCACGACAAAGCAAATAATAGGACAATTGTGTAAATGACTTTAGATGAGTTTTCTCCTTACCATCACTTTTCCAATAGAGCTTGTTCTCTCCAATGCAACCATTTCCTCAACTACAGATGCAAAGCCCAGAAACTTCTAAGGCTTTCATGAAGATGAGTTCTGGAAGAAGACTCTCCATGTGGTAATAGTGGGAGAAAATCCATACTGGCAAGAGGAAAATCAGTAGAAAACATCTGGGCCTTCCCTGGTTAGTGTTTTTTTTCCCAATGTACATTGTAGTAAAAATTGATTTTTACTCATAATGGGCACCATGGTCGTATAGCATTAACCCAAACACAAAGTGTGTACCAGGGAGAGGAAAACAAGCTCATTTTCATCAGGGCTCTTTCATCTTAGATAACAACACTGATGATGAGTTTATTAGATCTTGTACATAGATTAATGCAAGTCTTGCTTGGAATGCATTCATAGTAAGGATATTGTCTTAAAATATAACAACCCGGGGCTGGAGAGATGGCTCAGCAGTTAAGAGACCGATCGCTCTTGCAGAGGACCCAGGTTTGATTCCCAGCACCCACATGGCGGCTATGAACTGTCCTTAACTCCAGTTCCAGGGGAATTTGATGCTCTCTACTGATCTCTGTGGCATTGCACGACATGGGCGCGCTAACATATATGCAGGTAATACACTCATACATATAAAATAAAAATAATAAATAAAATATTTTAAAAATTATAATAACACAAGACTGTTTGTTTTTTGAGGCCCACTAAGGAAGGGACTCAGAACTTCACCCAGTCACAGCAGAGCATAACATGCAGGCCCTGGATGCCTAGGGGAGGGAAAATATGGAGAAAGTGAAATTGAATATGAGAAAGTGCTAAGAATTAAATAATAATTTTATCTTTACTGTAGCTATGACCACATTAATCTTACATGGTTTAAGTCTTCTCTGTATGTGGTCATTTGATTTAAAATGAATTATACTTAGTTGAATTGGATGGCCTCAGTTCAGAGAAGAAGGAAGGCTCTGAGCCTCCTCTCTGGCATAGTAGGTTTCACTGATTATGGAAACTCAAAAATTCACCCCCAAAGTATCTATGGTACAAGACATGATTCACAACTTTGCCTCCCACTACTATATCTTGAAAGTGTTGTTGATGATAATAGTAATCATATGGTGGACCCTAAGGTGTCTGCTTAACTTTAATACTTGCAGTCATTCCAAAGTGTTTCAATACTAGCATCTCATAACAACAGTTGATTTAGTCTATGAAAAATTCCTGCCTAGCCTCAAGTAGTAGGGACATTATACTTAACTTACCTGAACTTACATATATGATAGTTTAACACTCCCAAGAATGTTACCATTAAATCAAGCATGATTCATTTGAACTTAGTTCTTAATAAGAAAGTCACTCCTGCAAACATTGCAGAATGAAATGGCCCCTATCCCTGCTCTGTGTAGGTAACAAGTACTGAGTGGTCAGGAGAAGATGGAAAGGGAAGTAAGAATATAGTGAGAGACAGGGAGATGAAGCCACTGTCACATAAGACCACCATGAAGATAAGAACTGGTCAGAGCCTTTTAAAAGATACTGGAGGGAAGATGTTAAGGTTTTAATGTAAAATGTCCCCTGGAGGCTCATGCATTTGAACACTTGGTCCCCATGTGGTAGCACTGTTTGTGAAGATTATGGATCCTTTAGGAAGTGGTGCCTTGCTGGCAGAATTGAATAACTGGGCCTGAAGAGATGGCTCAACAGTTAAGAACACTTGTTGTTCTTCCAAAGGACCTGGTTTTGGTTCCTAGCACACACATGATAGCTAACAACTCCAGTTCCAATGGATCCTATGCCTCCTTCTGGCCTCCTTGGACACTGCACGCATATGGTACACATGCATCCATGTAGGTAAAACAATCATACACATAAAATCAAACTAATAAATAAAATATTAAAAAAGAGGCGAATGACTGAAGCAGGCAGGCCATGTGAGCTATAACTCAGCCTGATTCTGGTCAAGCTCTCTCTGTGTCCTGGATCATGAGCTGTGAGGAGTCCCAGTTATAGACTCCTGCTACTGTGCTGTCCAGGGTGCTTTTGCTTCCTTGGAGATCTGTGCTTTCTTAAACTGTAAGCCAAAGTTAATCCTCCCTCCCTTAAGTTGTTTCTTCAAGGTGTTTTTTCATGATGATGAGAAAAGTAACTAATTTACAGAAACAAGTTTCAGAAATACCATAGATAAAGAAGCAGATAACCAAGTGGAATGTAAACTACTGAAACTTCAAACACAGGTTGACTGAAAAAAAATCACTTGGACATAAAATTGATCTGTGCAAAGGAATAGGACCACTTACTATAAAGGACAAGAACAATCCAATTCTCCTCTTTAAGGACTAGTTAAATACAGGCATTGCCATCAAAGCAATAGTCTATACTAGGCTGGACCCAATGCTAATGGAATAGAAATTGCATTTACATGTAAGTTGATTTTTTAAAAATAATATGATTTTGTTTACAAGTACATACATTTTTTTTTAAAGTCAGAATTTATACTCCATCAGAATCTTGGAAAATATATGATTTTTATATTTAAATTGAGTAATTTGAAGAATGTTCAATAAGGAAAATGATTTTAAGCCAACAGACACAAGTCAATAAGTGGAAACTATTAAACTGGGGACATGGAGTGCCCATGACCATTTCTAGGCATGGCAGTGGAGAGAGAGAACAGAGATTAGAGTCAAAGGAGAGAAAGATGTGGTACAGTTCACTTGGTAAGTCCTCTCCTTTGTGAGAGAATGGCTAGCTGTTCAGCTACTGAATGGGGGAGTGAGTGAAACAGCATGACCTCTTTCCTTTTTCTTGGTTTGTCACCAGTACTTACCGAATTTGCTGCCTCAAGAGAAAAACCAGTGTCCAGAAGTCCCTGAGTATACGGTCTGTATGTTATCCTCCTTGGGCAAGAGCAGAGTAAGGAAGAGAAGTGAGAAGATCTGGGAAGACGGGTATTACTGCATCACAATCTCCTTGGCTGTCCCCTTGGCAACCAGCTTGTCCTATCCAGTGAACAGTTATGGAAAACACAGAAACACCAACTTGCTACAGCATCAGTGTAAGAGTGGTGTCTTTCCCTTCTGTCTTCTAGATGAAACTTAAAATATCAGACAGTGGCCATGATATAAGTTAGTGGAAAGCCAGAAACTATAATAACATTTCTTTCTTACATCCTGCTTGGGTAACTAGACATGAGGCCTCATTTGTCAATCATAGCTATTATACTAGGTCATATGTCCCAGTTTCTTTCCTCATTTCTTCAAACCTGCTGAGTGGATGGTGATCCGAATGCTCATTCCCAAAGGTCTGGGTACACCCTCGTCTTCTGCAAGGATACAGCTTCAATTTCTCCATTCATCAGTACCATTGTGTAAAAGGGTACTAGCTGCCATCCTTAGTGAAATTCCATGTTTCAAGCAGTCCTGCTAAACCTCATTGATGCCAGCAATCCAATGGCCTGGGATCAATCACCCATGGAATGGCAACCATCTTTCTCTATGTCATGGTGCAGCTGTATAGGAACACGATGTGGCTGAAGAGGAAGCATCAGCTCCTACTTCAAGTGTATCAACATCCTTATCTTAATATGAGTATTCCTTTAACACTAGGACCTCTAAATTCATTAAACTTTTATCAGGTTAAGCTAATAAATACCATGAATAGAAGCTGATTGTTACACTGATCTTGATTTAAAATAAGTCACCTGGGTGGAAAGCAAGTTCTGGAAGGTACTGTACTAGGCAATGTAGCACACTACTGTAAACTGTGTGACTTAGAAAACATATTTTTTTATATCTAGAGACTGAAGTGCCAAGGTACAAGCTGAGTTGGGCTTCCTCTGAAGGGTATGTACAATCACTTGGCCTGCACCTCTCTCCTAGCCTCTGGGAGTCCATGGCTCATGGTAGTATATATGCAGTCTCCTCACAGTATTCTTCCTATATGTGTGCATGCATGCTTTCATTTCCAAATTTCCCCTTCTTTCAGGTTAACACAACAGAACACTTCAGCTTACTAAACTAATTATATATGCTTCAACCTTATCTCCAAATAAGGTCATATTCTGAGGCACAAGGGGTCAACATATACATTTTGTGGCATATAATTTACCTCATAATAGGTACCATGATAAATTAATGATCAACAAAACTATTTCTCCTTTTACACAAAATGTTGAACAGACGTTATCATCTGAAAGACCCATGGAAAAACTACTTTTGTGTAGAGAAATGGAAGGTCTCTATTATGATCCTACTTCATGAAATCAGGGCATTTTAAATGATCAGTTTGACTGTATTTCAGAGCTTGAATGAAAGGATTCTTTCAGTAATTTATTATATAAACACCAAGGCTAAGGTGATGACCAGACCAGGTAAGTAGCCCCCTACTAAACACTGATTTAAGGAGTTGTCTTTCTGTCAGTGGGTGCTGTGTTAGAAGCATTCTCAAATAAATGGAAGGTGGAAGTCTTGCTGAAGCAGTTTTACAAAGAAGGAAATAGATTTAAATAAAATATGACTTTACATTGAGTTAGATATAGTTTTTGCACCCAAGCACTGATCTCTCTCTCCCTCTTTCTCCTCTCTTCTTTCTCTCTCTCCTCTCTTTCTCTCCTCTCTCTTCTCTCTCTATGTATATATACACACATGCTAACATATATGTACTCATGTATATATGTATACACATATATGTAAATTGGGAACAAATATAGGAATAGCTTCTCAAATACTTTATTCTTATATTACTCGCTCTATAATCCTGTTTAACTCTAATTGCTTTTTCCTTTTTTAAAAAAATACTTTATTTTTATGTGTATGTGTGTATTGCCTGCATGTAGGGAAGTGCACCTGTGTCGTGCATTGCCTGTGGAGGACAGAAGAGGCTGTCAGATCCCCTGGAGCTGGAGTTATGGACAGTTGTTATCTGCCATGTGGGTACTGGGATTCAAACTCGGGTCTTCTGTAACAACAGCCAGTGTTCTTAATCACTGAGCCACCTCTCCAGTCCCTAATTGTTTTTTTTCTAAGTTGATCATATACCATGTATGCACACACACACACACACACACATACACAGACACACACACACATATATATCACAGAGGATAGAAACAGCTACTTGTGTGCTTTATGATTTGAGTGGAAATAAAAGTCTTGCCTCAGAGTCAATCTTCCTTTAGCTCACTTTGAATTCTTGAATTGTTGCTTTGTGACAGGTAAAAATCCTCCAGGCTGCACGGTTCTGTGCAAAGGTCTTTTGTTCTAATGAAAATTTTCCTTGGACTTAGTATGTGTAGTTCTGTGAAAAGATGATAGACTTGGGATGTGGAAATGGGGATAGGGCTTCAAGTCCTGGCTTGAACTGTCTGTGCAGATGTGACAACCTGTATCTGTTTGGTCCTGTTAATTCATTTGAATGGTAAAGAGATTGGATAAAATCAAGGTTATAATAATGGCCTGATGAAAGGAATCACTTTGAGTGCTTATTAAATTATAGTTTCTGGTCTGAACACAATGATTTTCTGGAGTACAGGTCAGCAGGATGTTTGTGTTCATATTAAACCCACACCATAGCCTAAGTTCTTAGGAACCAACAATTTAGGGGAATGTCATATGAGGTTATTTCTGAGCCCATTTTTGTTCTAGTTATCCCTGGAAAGTAAATATCAGTCACTGTACTGATTAACCTACTAGCTCATGGTTTTCCAGTTCTAACAGTATCAGTAGGAATAGCCTAGGTTAGGTAACTTCTGATGAGTGGACAGTTTCATGCAGCAGGAAGGCCCAGATGTCAGGTGCAACTTGGAGAACTTGAGGAGAGAATGAAGGCCGAATGGATAATTTGGGAATAAGAAAAAAACTCAAATATGTGTATCATCTATAAACATATGTGTGTGTGCATGTGTGTGTACTTATGAAACAGACTAAGTGTCCCAATTATAGATCCATTCATAGAGATTGCTAAAAAAGATAGCACAGATCTATATTTATTGAAATGGAAAGATGCACATGACAGATTTCTAAGTGAAAATTAGCTCTGTCCCAGGTTCCACTTTGGAGAAGACATATTCCTTTTGAATGTGCAGACTATGCTTTTGGAAGATACATGAACAAGAGTGTGTTAGCATAGTTAATTTTTATGCCCTCTTGTTTCCATTTTCAGATAAACAATGTTTTTACAGTGAGAATTCAAAACTTTACAATCATAAACAGCAACGAAGCTGTTTCCATTGTGGCAATAAAAGACTGCAGGTTGCAGAGAGGAGCTGAGAATGGCAGCTCTTGCTGGACACATGAAGGGACCGAACAGAGCAAGTGTGAAGCACTGGATAGAGAGCAGTGGGGTGGCCAGCCTCGGCTGTAGAGGCAGAGAATGAAAGAGGAGCAGGATGAGAAAGCTGGGTAAAGCCCGTGCTCTCCTTGATTCTTACACCTTGCACACTGGCCCAGGGTAAGTAGTAGTTTTGCTTTGTGTGGTATCCTGGGGCTAGTGCGAAACCTCCAGGTTCACACAACAGGGATAATCGCCAAGTGCTCTAGTGGGAAACCTATAGGTCCATACATGAGGGATAAGTGTTGTGTGTTCAAGTCATATTGGGTTATGTAAGACTTAACTCCTTTGTTCCAGTCACCAGCCTTCCAGCTTGACTGAGGTTACCTGCTTCACTGACCAACGTATTTATTTCTGGTGTAAAACCCAGCATTGCAGGGTTGACTAGCAACTTGGAGGGTAGACAAGGGAATGCAGGCTATTTATAGCAGACAGCAACAAAGGGTTTCTTTCTTTCCTTTACCATGAGTTGTATTTCTCTGAAACTCTGCCCATGTTGTGCAGAAATCAAAAGGGCAAAAGAACAAGTTCTTTGGAGCTGGTTGGGAAGTTCCAGAGCTCTGTTTTTAGAGCAAATCTGCCAGCTTCAGAGGAGGTTGCAACCACCCTCGGATTCTAAGTCAGCTTGATGGCAGTGCAAATAGATGCGAAAGAGGGTCAAATCAATTTCCATAATGAACAGCACAAGCAAAGCGGCCTCTTCTCTACCTGACTCAAAATTACTAGAAAATCCAATGAGGGGTAGAAGGAGCCAAAGAAAGAAAGGGAATGCTCACATCTTAGCGAATTGAAAACTGCCTCTCTTTGGATGGTAGAAATGGAAACCTGAGGTCCAAGAATGAATCCGGAGTTTATTTTTGCAAACTGATACAAAAATGGCTGATTCTAGCATAGCTCTCCTAAAGATTTTCATTGTAACTGGGTCTTGTGGGGTTTTGCCATAGTTTGTCTTTCCTTGGTTCAAAACTCCATTTGATATCACACCCTGGTTGTCTTCCTACCCATTACTATAGATTTATTGGGATATAATCATCAATCCCCAAATTTACCTCGATAAGTGTATAATTCCATGGACTTAGTATATCACAGCATTATGTGACAATTACCACCATCTAATGTCAGAATTTTTCCTCACCAACAAAAGAAATCCATACCCAATATCAACAGCTTCCCATTAGTCCCTCCTCTGGCCTGTGTTAATCTGCTTTATGTCTCTGTTGAATGTGCCTGTTCTGGAGGCTTCATAGGAATGGAATCACACAGTACGTGGCCTTTTCTTCCTGGATTCTTTCACTATACCCATTATCTTCAAGATTCATCCACGTGGAAGCGTCCATCAGTATTTCACTCCTTTCTATGGTGCTCCGTCTCTTTAAGCAGAATAAATCTGAGGATTACTCACTCACATTTGCTTTTCTGAAAACTAGA
Organism: Nannospalax galili; assembly: GCF_000622305.1. Taxonomy (NCBI): domain Eukaryota; kingdom Metazoa; phylum Chordata; class Mammalia; order Rodentia; family Spalacidae; genus Nannospalax; species Nannospalax galili. The sequence goes on along the minus strand of NW_008341810.1, from coordinate 2,323,032 downwards.
TGAACCTGGAAAGGATAGGAATATGGCCTGAACTCATTACTTGGGCATTCAGTCTTTGCTGAATATGCTGAGCTGTTGATTCCCTGTGTTTCAGAAATTTTATTTTACTCAATTAACAGAGAGATAACTTGACTGATATTCATAACTAGCAGGTATTTTTATGAGTCACAAGAAAGAGACACTCATTTCCAAAAATTATTTTGGCACTTCTGGCACATCCCATATGTTGCATACAGTTGACATGCATCTCTGAGGGAGATGAGAGATGCTAGGACTATGACACATATGGACCTGTGAATGATCATTTTTAATTGATATGTTTATGGAATATAATAATTTACTTAATTATTTTAAATTTACAGGGAACTTTATTTTTTAGAAGACCTCAAATGCCTATGGACAACCCCAAATTTTGTCATCTAAAGCTCTAGTTTGTGAACGTTTAATAATAATAATGTTTAATAGTCCTTAAGCCATGTTTATCAAAGGCTTCTCTTTTGTGTGACTGAACTTGGCAAAAATAAACTTTCTGTCTGTTATCGCACACAGCAAGTCTTCCCTTGATTTCTCAGTCAACAGAACCTCTTAATGGAGAAATGCACATGTACCAAAAAAATTAGGTTCTTGACGATGGCTAGAAGGCAGTGGTCAGATCAGTGAAGGACCAAGAAATCAAGATCTTTTCACTGTGGGGAATGACCATTCCGGACACACTGGAAAAATGGGTGGGAAGAACATGTTGGTGATCTATTTCTCTGCCAAATACTCACAAAAGTGGAATCTCCTGACAGAGAACTCGTATGTTCCAGATTTGATCTGAGATCTCAGTCTGAGGAGATGAGTTGTCTTAAACTTTGTGTGGTATTAAAGAGGTCACCAAAGCTGTGTAGTAGACTCAATGACCTGGGCTAATATTTAATATTAATAGAGTATTACAGATAGAATGCAAACTTCAGCAAAGATAATGCATCATATAGAGCGGTCTTTCATGTAGGTTCAGGTCTACCATATATGAAACATGCGTAGAAAATCACAAAGAATGGTAAAAGGAGTGACTTTATTTTTTTAAGACAAGTGAAACATAAATTGGCCATGTATACTGACTTAACTCTGTTATTATAAAGGTACAAGTAATATTAATAGATGTGCCTTTTCTGTCATTTAGATTGAACCTAGCCTTCAGTCTTAATGTCCACCTCACAAACACTAAAAGCTCTATGAAATAAAGAGCATAAGACAAAATCACTTCTGCACCTGTGTCACAAGTATAACATAAAAGACAGTAGCAGCAAAGTATTCTGTTAACCTTACGTGAGAACTTGGTGTAACTTGGACACATTGAAAGCTATTGTACCTCAGAGACACCATAGATAAGGTAGAATAAACACTGAGCTCATAGAAGGTCCCCGGGTAGCAGAGCCTACCTGTCGCTGTGTGAGGCTTGAAGTGAGCAGAGAGATGAGAGGATGGGATAACAGCAGTGCTGGCACCACTGGGATGAAAGAGAAGAGTTGCCCAACTTCCCAGATGGAGCTGCTCTGGTCATATCCTGATCACGCAAAGAGTCACCATTACATTTTCTTATAACGCCTTATTTACCGAGGCTCATGTATCCTAGAGAACATTCAGAATAGGTGAGTGAGGTTATCAGGGTTCTGGAAGAAGTCTGCACTAGCAGATTTGGGTGAAAGCCAAACAAATAATAATAATAATGATTGGAACCATAAAAGAGCAGCTCTTGAGTGTATCATGTGCTAGGCTCTGTGCCAAGTGCCTTTCATTCAGTCTATTTTAAAACAACTCTTTGGATTAAATATATTTATTATATCCATGATACAGTCAAGGACACTGAAGCATCATCTTAGCATTAACTTCTTAAAAACATTGTCAAAATTCAAGTTCAGGGTCTTTCTTACTAGTAGCCTAAGTTTCTCATCTCTATAATCTATTACCTCCCAAGTTATCACCTACAAGAGCCTGATTTTTGTGCATCTGTGCATTGCCTTTCTGATATTTCTTTGTAAACAATATATTTCTTGTGCATGCTATTTAAAATTTACGCACACACACACAGAGAGAGAGAGAGAGAGAGAGAGAGAGAGAGAGAGAGAGAAAGAGAAAGCGAGCGAGAGAGAAGGCATTACATGGCAAAATAGCTCCAGAGGTAATGTGTGAGCTTTACAATAGACTGAAAGTGTGAAGAAAGACCAATATTTAGAAAAGAAGCATTTTTGTTTTTATTTAAACTAGAGTGCCTTCAATGAAGATGGGCAGGAAGAGAGATGAGTTCTTTGGTTGGTGGCACAGCAGCCTTGGAAAGGCAGTATAATTGCACACCTTTCACAGGAGTGAAGGGATATCTGGAGCAAAATCTTACATCAGGAAAGAATCTCAAAATTATGAATTAATGCCACCCTGGGTCATCAAGACCAGTTTCTAGCAGGCTGTTAGATATGGGGGAGATCATCATTTTCTTAGACTAAATATGGCTAAATGCAGAGGATATATTTATCTAATCTTCAAAAACCCACTGGTAGAATGTTTATATTACATGCTAGATGGTGGTAAAGTCTAAGTGTTGATCTTGGTGGGAAATTCCAGTGTCCAGTGAAGGAAAAAGAACACAAAACTAACTTTGGCTAATGTATGAGAAGCATTGTTGCATGGGAGGAAGAGAGAGGTGGAACAACACATGTTAGATGGATTGGGAAATCTTAAAGAGCCATTTGAACAGACTCCTGAGTGATTTGCCAAGAAGAGAAGGGAAAAAAAGTGTGAGTGAGTGAGTGAGTGAGTGAGTGAGTGAGTGAGTGTATGTGGGTGTGTGTGTAATCTTGAGATTAGAAAGAGAACCATGAGGGTAAAAAAGACACAAAAGAGGGTTGTGAAATACGTGTGACATGAAAGTCAAGGGAGGAATTTTGTGGGAAAGAAGGAAACCATCCAGAGCAGGGAAGAAAGGCTGGAAAAAAGGAGCAAAGGAATGGGGAAGGAGAAAATAAGATTGCATTGCAGCCAGATGTTGTGGCCCACACCTTATCCAGTACTCAGGAGTAGAGACAGATGTACCACTGTGAGTTCAAGGTCAATCGGGTCTATGCAGTGAGTTCTAAGCCAGCCAGGGCTATATAGTGAGAACTTGTCTCAAAAGCAAAACAAAGCGGGAAATGAATGAGGTATATTGACATGTATATATGAAAATGTCACAATGAAGTCCATAACTTTGAATGCTAATTTAAAAGTTATTTTAACAAAGAAAACAAGAGCCACACTCAGCTTGAAGGCAAGGGAGAGCTCAGATTGGGAAAGGAAAGAGCAGCCATTTGTGTGGCTTGAATGTCTAGTTTTGAGAAGGCAGGAGAGAGGGAGACACCTGATTACTTATTCTTGGGAACTTATCTTGAGGGATTTTATAGGCCATGGGAATGAGTCTGAACTTTTTCCTGTGCGTGACAGGAAACCATAACAGCATAGGAAATGTGATTACATTTTTGTGTTAAGAAGATAATTATAGAAAAGTTGAAATATGTTTAAGTATTGATAAGGTTGTATTAAGAAGAATATCTAGGAGGCTAATTATTTTGATGCCATGCCTGACTTCTCCTTTCTTCTGTAATACTCCCCATAGATGGTTATCACCTCTGAAGAAATTCATTTGTGTCAAGACCATTCCCTCTGCCTTACTGCCATTTCCCTGACCCTGTAAGTGCATCCTTATTTGTGTTCTCCTGGTTCCTAGCTACTTCTTCTAAACCCTTTGTCTCCAACAGTTCCATTTGCACAGGGACCTCTACAAACTCCAGGTCTTGAGGCTCTTCAGAGACCATGAAACAAATTCGTGAATCATTCCGTATATTGGTATCTTTCCTTAGGCAGAAAGAGGTTTTCTTCGCATGGAGTTGAACTTAAATATAGAATGCTTCCCCAGTGGTTTTCGCCATATAGATCATAGTTAAAGGAGATTTTGATGTCTCTAATCTTCAGGAAAAGCTGGCAGGATGGTGGATGCTGGAACCCAAAGTTAGTCTGTTGTGTGACTTTCCTCCAAATTGGAACATTCTCTCCTGGAGGGAGGAAGGACATTCATAAGACTCAGGAAGTAAACAAAATTCACATGGCTCAGCAAACTCCTAAAGCCTAAAACAGTTTCCAGGTCCCTCCCCAACATCATATAAACAGTCATAGTTTCTGGGGGGAGGGGACTATCTGGTCAGCTGAGCTGCATGTGAGCTGTGCAGGGAGCTCCCAGGATGCAGCTTCTGTGATACATCACCCATGCTGCGGTGGGCTTTTTAGTGGTATAATTGCTTTTGAATTACCTATGCAGCTATACATAACCTCTCTCATAGGCTTCTATAAGCATTCCCAGTAATATCACCTGTGCATTAAACTAGACTTGGATGGATGAAATAATTCCTTTGGTCTGTCATCAGTGCCCTATCTGGGGCAAATACATATTTGTTCATGTCTCCCCAAGAAAACTGATACAACATGATTATATTAGACAACAAACCTCACCCTTAATTTATCCTCATGTTTCATGCTAGTAGAATTATTTTTTGTGTCTAACATGATGCAATAACACAGCCCATAACTGAGAAGAATTGAAAACATAGGATTATTCCTGGATGATGAAACTACAGAAAAGAATAATTAGAATGAGAAAAAGTCACTTGCCTCATATTTCCCACTCTAGACTGAAAACATTTCCAGAAATTTGAATTGTGTCCTTAACTCTCTTTGTAGCTTGTTTTATGATATTGACCAAGACAATTAACCTTTCCATTTCTCAGATTAACCTCAGTAATCTTAGAATAAGATTTCTGCCTGGCTCCTACGCATGTAAGTTGAAAGAGTTAATAGGAGAAAGTTTAGAAAGTATCCAAGGCAATGTTTATCAGAAAGTCTACAATCGGTTGTGATAGGCAATCTGCGAGTAAGTGTGCTAGATAATAGAGAGCTATGAAACTTTCACCAGAAAGATTATTGGGCAAGTTATCTCTTTTCCTTGAAAGCCCTCAACTTACAGGTCAATGAGACCTCTGTATTGGATGATATTCAAGGTTAGAGGAAATAGGCGCCTTACTACTGCATTGTAGCAAATCAGTTAATTACAGAGCAACCTGTGCTTAACAACCCCTGGAGGCCCTGCCTGACCTTGTAGTAGGGCTGTTGAAAAGCCACTTTGTGACAAGGAAATAACCAGACTCACAGGGCTCTCCCTGTGTTCTGGTATTTACAAGGGTGGCTAAATGCAGGAGTTACAATTTTCTCTGAAAGCCACCACGCCTCCTTTCTCTCTGATTTCTCAGCTCTGCCCTGAAGAAGAACAGCAAGTTGGGAGTTGCTTGGGCATTGCAGCTGCCAGCCAAGGGAAGGCTAGTAATGGAACTAGGGCCAACTTACCATTGGTGAGCAGGTGATTGGGAGAATGGGGGTGAGGGGGGCACTGTTTCAATGTCACATTGAAACCATATTGGTAACCATGTAAAAAGTAGAGTAAAGAAATGTCAACTGGCTTAGGCTGGGTGGGACACCTGGCTTAGGGATTTACGTGGCTATATCTGAGAAAATGAAATTTTCATATCCTCTATGACCCAGTAATTTTACTTTACAGCCCCATAGAAAACAATCACTCATGCATAAAGAACCATGAATATTGACGGAGATTTTGGTACACTTTGTAATTTACAAAAAGGGAGGACAGAGACATGCCTTAAATATAGGGAATGACTAAGTAAGGCATGGAAAAATCCTATTGTGGAATGTAACAGGGTGAGTTACAGATATGGGTAGCATGTCCTATCATTGAAAAACCCCTTAGCTTTACTTCTAAAGTCTACTTTGAATCTGAGCATTTCTTAACAATTCCATTATAGGCAACACCCATCACCGATTTTGTGGACTAGGACCTTGCCATTGCCTCTTCCTGATCTCTCAGCGTCCTCTATTGCTCCCTGCAGGTTATTATCAACCTGGCAGCTAGGCTCCCACAGGGGCAAGTGTGATTTTATCACTGCAATGGCTTCTTATCACATTGAGAACACCAAAGCTTCTCACCAGTGCCTACAAGGCCATATAAAATTTGAGTCCTGGCTACCTCTTCCAATTTTTACTACTATCATACTCCAGAGTAGGTGCTCAGTAAAACATTATTGAATCAATGAAATTTGGCCGTGTAATCAGTTAAATCAGAAAACTAATACTGTATATAGGTTGTACATGGATGAACACATACACAGTCAATTCAAAGTATCAGGGTTCTAATCCCAGCCCCCCAGTTTTCTTGTATAATCTTATGAAGATTAGTATACTGTGTGTATCCCAAGTTCCTTATCTGAAAATGTGATTGCTAATGTCTATCTCCTATAGATATTATGAATATTAAATAATCAACTCATGTAAATCAGTAGAGCTATGTCTTACTCCAAGTAAGTCTCAGTTCTTCTCATACTATATATCTTTGGTTTTATTTTATAGGACTTATTGTCATACTATATATCCTTGTTTTTTTGTCATACTATATATCCTTGGTTTTATTTTATAGGACTTATTGATGAGATGATTTTGTAGAGATCTGAAGTTAGAGAGGCTGGAAGACTACAGAGCTTTTCTGGGAAGAATATGTGGGTGGAGGGAATAATTCAAGTAAATTCCCTGACTTGGGAGTGTCCCTGAATGTCCTCTGTGTGGTATGATGGTCCATGATGGTGAGAAACAGGAAAAGCAAAAATGAGAACACAAAAGTCAACACAGGGCCCCCAGTACTGTGATACAGTTTTATGGCTTACCGTGCTCAGAATGTAACTCTAAGCTCTGTATGTGCATTAGCCATTTTATCCTCACTATGAAGTAAGGGCCTCCTGATTGTTCCAGAGAGAGCAAGGAGACCAAAGATGAGTGTATGATGGGAAAGGAAGGGGAAGGGATAGTGTGAATGGAAGTTCCCAGAAAAACCTTAAGTCTTAAGTCTTCAAACTGGACTTGTTTCTGTAAGGCTGATTGACTGATTCTTTGATTGTGGAGAATCTGGAATATTGCAAGTCCAGAGCCTAATTACCACTTATCCCAGGCTACCGTCAGCCCCTAAATAGCCATTTCATTGACCATCTTTTTTTTTTTATCTAGCATCCTGTGATTAACAGATAAAAAACTTTCTTGTAAGGTATTTACTAGCAGACCAGCATATTCCCTCAACCAGAAAGTGAAGAACGTCATGCTAAGATAGCATCTGGGACCCATAGTAGAAACCTTCCTATGACTTGCCCACTGAATGTATCCACCAATATATTTGAAAAGTATCTTGATTTATGACTTTTCTTTGTTCTGTTACTACAAAAACTCTATAAAACTGCTTCCATGCTGGAACATGGAATTTGGAATTCATAACCTGAATCTGTGTTCCCCGGTCATGGTCCAGAATAAAACATCTCTTATCCCCTTTGAGGTGAGAGTTATGCTTTTGCATCAACAATAAAGACATAGCACCATGATGTGGAAGTCCAGCATGTGCCAACCGTTGGCCACAATTAGGACTTAAGTAATGCTATAGGGAGCCTACTAGGAGGGATCTAGGAAATTGTTGGAAAGCTTGAATTAGAAGACAAACTTATTAGAAGGATTTCTTGGTGAAAGAAAGCACGTATGCCAGCTAGGAAGGTGGTAGTGATGCGGTAAGAGATCCTGGCAGCCTGAAAATGAGAAGAGAGCATTTATCTTCATGATGGAACTGGCAGGTCTTGTTGCAGAACTGAAATTGGTGTTCCAGAGAAACAGAGAGGGCAAAGAAGACCCCAGGCTTCGGGTTGAGTGATGATTAAAATTAGGTTGCTATTTCTTGAGTTTAATGAATGACCTAGGTGGAGGAATTTGGAAGCCGGGCTACAGCAGGGACTCTATCAACAGTTCACTGTTTTGATATACAGTTGGAGGTATAGACCAGGCAGGTTCATGTAAGACTCTCAAATTCTGGGGAGGAAGATCAGCTATTTAAAACAAAATATCAATTTCCAGAACCTGCGATGAATTTGGTGTCCTGGGGCATGAATACATACATGTAGTTCGGGGGATGTTTCCACTTTCCTCGTCTCTGAGCTTCACTCGCAAGATTATCTTTTGTTTCATCTTATTTTTTTCCTATTTGTTGAGAATTAGAAAGAAAGAAACTAGGTATTACTTTTGGAAGAAAACAGTAACAACTGAGTGACCCTAGAGAACAAGCTAGAAACAGAACTCTTGGGAGAAATACCTGGAATGAGGACAGAACCAGAAATCATCAATGCTATTTTCCATAATGGGAGGTCTCACAGATTCTTAAAGACAAATATTCTAGAAGACACAGGTGTAAAAGCAGACATTTAGTTTCAATGTCCCAAAGACACAAAGACACACAGTATCACTTTCCTTAGCAATAGCTGAGACTGTCAACAGCTCTTCTTAATACTGTCCAATGTTTCTAAGTACCAGTACTGCTTTGTTGGTATTTAGTACATAGTACTTTATTTGATCCTTGCCATGGTGCCATTGGTTTCACCATTATTCAATTCAGAAAGATGAGAGTCAAAGCATGTAGTTACTATAATATGGGTGATCCTAGGCCAGGATTTCCTAAAGTTATTTCACAGAATATTAAGTGCTATGAAACGAAAATGATGATGCTACAAGATTGGGAGATGTTCGATTAAATCAATATAAGCATGCTTTCTAACAGGACTTCTCAGGTCATTAATATGCTAATTTAAGTCTGAAAGGCCTTTAGCATGCAACATTTCTCAGTTACTTGAGCACAATTTCTTTCCTGGAGCTTCTCACAACTTTAATACTAGAAATAATGTATTTCAGGACATGCCTCTTTAGGTCAACTTAACCCTGAGGAATGATAGATGCCTGTGACTTTGTTTTATTTTTTAATGACATTTCTTTCAAAATCCTCTCTTTCTATTAGACCGTGGTGCTACAAGCATCTGATGCTATCTCATATTTCTGATTTCTCCACACAACCTAGACATGGATATACATTTTGATTGATGCGCCATTGCTGATCATACAAATATGATTTCACCTTGATAAGTTCTCAGTGTATTTGTCCTATGAATAAGGTCCAGCCACACAGAAGTTTTCTTTGAATAACTTTCACTACAGCTATCACCCAATGTCATGGTCTTTCTTCTGATATTGAATGTTTTGTGCAGTTCTGGTCTCTGTTGCCCTGCCTCTACTCTACTTAGGTCTGATATTCTTAGGTCTAACAATTCATATATCTATGTAGGTTTAGTATACACCCATTGCTGTGGAAATATGGACTTGGCACCCTTTTTGAGAGTGAAGGCTCTATATAGGACCATTAGTTTTAACTCTTTGTTCCCACTGGGCTTAGTCTTTAAGCAGTCAGATGACATCTGTGATCCAGTCTCATTGTTTAGACCTCCATCACTTATCGTCAATTTTCAGTTTTGAGCAATGGAACCCAACTGACTATTATCAATATCTGTAGGAGTTAGATATTTAACTGTGAACTTTAATTTTAACCCACAGTCTGTATCTCAGTGATCTTGAATTGTGATGTGCTTAGAATTCTAAATGTCTCTTAATCCAGAGCTTCATCAAGTATGTCTTGATGCTTTTATTATAGTGATACATAGCTGACCACAGCAGATGCCTGCATGGATAAATGCCATGTCAGACTCTTGCTGAGGCCTTTAGAAACATTATCAATTATTTTACAATATAAATGCAATTATCCCCGCCTTTCAGAAAAGTTAATAACTTGTCAAACCTACTGTCTCTACTTAGCTACTGGGACAAGATTCATCCCCAAGTATTCTCAAAACTGTATTTGTAAGCCACTATTATTTACCTGAATTTGCTTATGTTTGCTTTAATCTAAATTTAAATAGTATTTCCATAGAAAGCAAAGATACCTTGTGTCAGACTTAATCCCTGTGTTCATTTGCTAATCAATCAAACACCTCTGAGGGCTAATGATGGTCAGGCTGTGCTTGTTGAGGGAGAATAAACAGTTTTTGAAACTATAATCGCCGACTTCAATGGGCTCCTGGTTTTTAAGAAGATGGAAACATAAACACAGATGTAGAGACTATAGTGTTTACTATTATAGGAAGTTGCAGGCCTAACACTCACAGTTCTTGAACTTAGTTGCACAATTAGTGGGTTACTGCAGGCTCCATTACCTTAATGTCTCTAAATCCAATATATTGCCAAAAGGCAGTATTCTAAGTATGTTTTAGTACTGTACAGTTATATGGTCATATGAAACCAGTTATTTTAATATATAGGTGATAGTACTCCCTCCAGGAAATCCTTTAATATCTTTTTCCAGACAAGGGAAGAATTGATGAGGATCCAAGGTGGATGTATGGAATTACTCAAGAAGGTCACAGGGAAGAGGCCTCTTTGCAAATTATTTGCTCTTCAGGCTGAATGAAGCTCTTCAACGGGAAACAGAAGCTGAGTAGAAAGACCCTATGTGTCCGCATGTTTTGTTTTCATTAGATATGTTGGCACTCATCCTTGGGCAGCTATAAAAAATGAGCAGTTCTACTTGTGGGTGCTAGAGAGGCAAGGCGGTACCCTCAGGCAACATGGCAGACAGCCAGGCAGCAAGGGAAGAAGCATGCTGACAGCTGAGCCCCACACTTTGAGAAAGTAATTGTGTGAGGGACAGGGAATGAAGGCTGTGATAGCTCTTCACTGCTTTTCCAAGGAAGGGTAAAATAATAAAAAGATAGACTTAACATGACGACCTAGGACTGAGGAGATGGCTCAGCAGGTGCAGTTTCTGCTGTGCAAACATGAGGACCCGAGTTTCAGTCTCCAGCACCCACATAAAAAGCCAGATGTGAGTGTGTATAACCATAACCCAGGAGCTGGGAGAAGTGTAACAGGGGTGAGAGATAGCCTAACCAAATCAAAAGGTTGGTTCAGTGAGAGGTCCTGGCTCAAGAAATACTATGGAGCATGTCCAGGAAAATGCCCAACATTGACCTCTAGTCTCCCAATCCACGTGCACACGTGCACATGCAGCCTCATAAACACGTGCACACTACCCACACAAACATGAATGTTTACCACGCACATGCAAACACACACAATGAACTATATAGCATAAATTTGATATACTTTTTTTTCCAGAACTTTTAATATTTGTTCAAAATACCAACCTATTTCAGTTATTATAAGAAATAAAAAGCATTTGTACCAAGATTTACATCAAAAAAGAAGAAAACTTTGCTGCTTAGGCAGAGTGGAGATAAGTAAGAATGCAAAAAAAAAAAAAAATCTCAAGGGAAACATGAACACGCATTTTATAAATAGGAGTTTAGTAACAGCAGGTCAGTGGGAAAATCGGGAACACCAGCAATTATTCTAGAATGCTCATCTACTCTAAAGCAAAGATTTCAACAGGGGACATTAGGCCTCTAGAATTCTCCTGTATACAGCAGAGTAAACAACCCCTTTTTGATTGTCAGTCCATCAGTGAGTTCGAGAGGCAAGAACCCTGAAGAAGAGAGTTAGTCATGGGCAACAAACAGTGAAGGTCAATAACCTGTTTGCCATCTGCCTTGCCAAGTAAGATTTTAGCATTGAGCCGGGTGTGGCGGCAAACGCCTTTAATCCCAGTACTTGGGAGGCAGAGGCAGGTGGATCTCTGAGACTGAGACCATTCTACTCTCCATATGAGTTCCAGGCCAGCCTGGTCTACATAGTGAGTTCCAGGCCAGCTGTGGCTACAGGAAGACTCTGTCTCAAAAAGACCAAAAAAAAAAAAAAAATCATAAATCTTAGAATTTTTCTCCCATCTTAGCCTACCCTGTTCTGAGACCCTCCATACTTAAACCCTGTGAGAGTGTTTTTACCTCTCTTAATCCTAATGTGGTAAAATTGCTAAAATTTGGTAGGTGAATAAGTCCAGATTTTGAATGCTTGGATCATTTCCTCATTCAAAATTTGTTAATGAGAAGGAGTTATAGACTAGGTGTGTTGTAGGAGTCTATGAATGTAATTACACCTACAGAATCCTTGATCTATAATGAGCTGGACAAAACAAAGAACCAAAATATTTCAACACCTGTGTCCTGTATTTTGATAAGGACTCATTTCAGAAGGTTCTAGTATCTCAATATAGAAACAACTTAACAGAACTGATAATTAAAAGTAGATTCTCAGATTAGGCAACAGTACTCATAGGCCAACAGCATTCTTCATAGGGAGTAGGCCTCATGGGCTAGCACTAAACTAACAAGGTTTGAAGGGAATAAATATGGCTCCTTGTTCTAAAGCCTCTATTTCTCTTTAAAATATAAGTCATTTAAGAAATTAGCATAACCATGAGGCTATAAATGATTACTAGCTGTGATGTGTGGTAGAGATGAGTCTATAGGAGGTCCGAGGAGGGAAAAGATCTCTGTGGTTATCGGTATGGCCAATTTATAAATGACTTAATTTGGATGCCCACTCTGATACTTTGCCATCTGTTTTATAAGAATTTCCTTCCATTATGTAAAACATTGGATCATGGGGTAGTGCTTGTCTTAATGAATGCTTTTGCTTTTAGGAAAGCCTCATGTGCTCCATCTCAAGTTGAGTTTCAAAGTCAGATTACATTAGATGTTCATGCTGTTAACCACTCGGCAATTCTCATCTATCAACAGATGTCTGCGTAGAGCACTTTGTGCATAGAGCCTTTGGAAGAAGTTGGAGCTAAAGAAACTCCCTATTTCCTTTAGAGACAAAAACACACAAGGCACCCACCTTACAGTCCAATCTTTATGGCTGAATGGGAGACCACAGTGCAATTTCAGACTTTTTCTTGGCATGTGGAATCTGTTACTCCAGAAACTTCAAAATGTACATATTTCTCCCAAATGAGATCTAAGTCTGTTGAGTTAATTATCATACAATTATAGCAATGGAGAAGAAAACCCTAATCAAACGTGAACAGCTTGTTTAACTATTAACCAGGCCATGGTGAACCATTACTTAGCTCTGACTTGCGTGATCTATCATAGACTCTTGGCCCTCTGTGAACAAATGCTTAAATGAGTCCATAGCCATTTAAAACTGAGAGGCCCTGCCGCCTGGGATCTTGTGATTGTCTTTAAATTGTTTAGTCATTATATTTTACTGGCATGAAGCTATTATGGAAACCTTCCTCCTACCTTCTGTCTTTTCCACATGAAGGGAAAGAGTAGGTTGGGCATAACATAAAAAGCACAGCGTCCCAGGATTCTGACCTACTAACAGGATGATTTGTTACAAAACATCTCTGCTTATACATTCCCTTAAGCTACTAAGAAGCATTAGAAGTCAAATGCTCCTGGATAAATTTCCTTTCTAGAAAGATCCCAGAGTCCAAAGCATCTAATTCAAATATCTTTAAATTTAAGTCCCATTTGAGCTGTCTTCAGGCAATTTCAAGCTACTGCCAATATACCAGGCATCTAACACAAAAAGACTCAGGTGTGGCATAGTAAACCTTTAGTTTACAATCTGAGATATAAAAGGTCAGTTTCTATTAAAATGGGATTGTGAAGCAGAGTTTATTTTCGTGGAATAGGACTAGATTGTTAAACAGATTGAGGTTAAGGAATGGGAGGCAGAAGCAGGAAAGGTAAACTCAAGCTGATGGTATTGCACTACTTCTGAGTTTAGGTAATCCGACTATGGGCTTATTTTATTCCAGGCATGGTAGGAAGTAGCCATCCTTCCCAGCAGAAGCAAAACAGGTGTGCATTCTAATCTCCTTGACATAAACTTACTTTTATGGCAATTTAGGAATCTGAGAATCAGCATCTGCTCAGCAAAGGCAGGAACTTTCATTTTCTATGGGACTCTGTAATGGGACACAGCTACTATAAAGGGGATCAAATGTGGAGAAGTGTCATCTGCCTCAGGCTTTGACAGAGTGGGGTGTTCAGAAATGGAGGCAAGTGGCTGACTTAATTCTGCAAACACAGGCTTAACTACTGCAAATGAATGTGGGCACTGACAAAGAAATCTACATAACATTTTGGGTTTCTGTTGTCTCTTGGTAACAAGGGTCTGGGAAATGGGAAGCAAGGAGGGAGGTGTGAGGAAAGGGTGAAAGTGAATCCCTGCTGCTGCTGATGTGAAGCTACCAGGGCAACCCCCAGTGGTAACAGCTCCAAGAGCCATATCTGTAAATAAATAGGCTGCACCCAGGAAAATATCAGTCTCATAAGACCGAGATGAACAAACATATTGTGTTCTTCTTCCCCCTGCCCCCCCCCAACCCTTCAGCTAATAAGAAGAAAAAGGCAAACATCTTGGGAATAAGACCTCAGCTGGGGGTGAATATTCCAGGATGCATGAACTGTCAAAACTTGCTTTCCAAGCTTACCTTGCTTCTTGTGTTTTACAAAAGCTGAAAATCAGCTTTGGAAGAAATCCCAAGTCTAGGTTTCTATGAGAAAATGCCAGTGAAAGTAAAGTTTATAAAAAGATGCCCAGGCAAAGACTGGGCAAAAGTCAAGCCAAGAAAGCACGGAACAGAAAGCATGTCAGTAGTGCAGAAGTCAATGACACCTATGGCAAAGAAGAGGGAGAAGATAGGAAGGAAGAGGAAGAAAAGCAGGGGACCCAAGAAGAGGGGAGGAAAGCGCTAGCTCTGGGGAAAGATATCAGACTGGGAAGAAAGAGTTAGAGTAGTTGAAGATTCCAGGAGTGTTTGGCAAGGATCTCTCTCAAGAGCTGCTTGGCACTGGAGTACAGGCTGATCTCTCATATCAAACTTATCAATGATGAATCTACTTTCTGCCCATATCTCCATGAAAGCATTTCCTGAAGAAAGATGAGACAGAATTGTTACAAGAACTGGTTGGCTTGGTCCACAAAAATACTTTCTGCTTAGAAATGAAAGGACAAGATCTTACGGGGAGCTAATAGCCTGAACAGTCAGGTGAATGCTTCATCTTTATTATGTCCTAGGACTGGTTTGGGACAGGTTGCCAGGGTTTGCATGATAGTGTTTGAGGAGCTCATCACTTCCTGGTTTTCACCACTGTCATTTTGAGTTCTCTTTGTCTAATTATTATTATATATACTTTTATATGTATGGGTGTATTGCCTGCTTGTATGTAAGTGCACCCATGTTGTGCAATGCCCACAGTGGTCAGATGAAGGCATTGGATCCCCTGGAACTGGAGTTATGAATGGTTGTTAGCTTCTATGTGGGTGCTGGAATGCGTATCTGGGTCCTCTGCAAGAGCAGTCAATGCTCTAAAGAGCGGAGCCATCTCTCCAGCCCCCACTCTGAGTTTTCTTGGAGCAGAACAAAATAGGACAAAGTTCAACTTTTCTGGATTCTATACTCAGATGTGGACCAGTCTAGATTATAGGAGATTCCAGTGATTTCTACTCATTTTGTCTGGCCACTAATGGCAATCTTTTTCCCTGACAAATAAATTGGGTAAAATTGAGGAAACTATCCTTGATGAAATGATTTTCTTTAAAAAGGTTGCAAAGCCCCTAGGCTATCAGCTAAATAGGAGTTTTGAAAAAGAAGTAAATCAGATTTAGAGAAAGGATAATAAAATTCTTGGGGTGATGAACTCCTTCAAAGTAGTTTTTGGTGTCTGCTACCCAATAGATTTCTCCAGCAAATGTTAAATCACCAAATTTAGCAAAAGTTTTGCCCTTTGATATTTTCAATAAGGAATAACAGAAAAATGTTTAAATAGGCAGGTGAGAGCTCATTCTTCCCCGTCTGTTATGTTTCTCTCGTTTATACCATCGATCTGGTCTGCTGAATATCTCTACTTCCCACTGACTCTGGATAAAGTTATGAAGACAAAGCTCTACATTTTCCTCGTCTTGATAAGTAGTATTTTGTCTACTTTTATTATACTATAAATATAACTATTATATTCTTGTCTTATAAATAATATTGGCACTGAATTGTTGAACCCTTTTATTTTGATGATATTAATTTTTAACATAGCTTTTTAACAAAAGCTAAAACAATGGTTACTTTGAATAATCATTCTAGGAGAAGCATTTTGTTTTTATACACCATCTTGCCTAACTTCATAGAAACTATGCAAGGTGATAATTTCTATATTATTTAAAAGGCAAAGAAATCTGGATTCAAGGAGTTAAGGGCAATTCTCCAACTTTAAAGTGTCAGGAAGTAGCAGAGCAGAAACATGGATACAAAAGGAATCTAACTAGTTCTCATAGGCATAACCATTAAGCTACACAGTCTCTAATGGGACATTGCCAGAGCCTGTGATAGAAGTAACAACTGGGCCTAGCGGTACAGGTCTGTCATCCTAGAAAATCAGGAGTAGGAGAAACAAGTTCAAGGCTTGGCTGGGCAATAGTGTGAGTTCATATTTAGCCTGGGCATCTTAATGAGACCCTACCTCAAAATATAAAGGATAAAGGAGGCTTGTGCTGCAGCTTAGTGAAAGAGTGCTGCCAAGCATACATGAGACTCTAGGTTCAACCTCCAACACCCCCCCCACAATCTTATTATTTGTAAAGTTGAATTGAAATAAAAATTTAAGCAAAAATTATTCTTCTGTAGGCACGTCTTCAAGACAATATGCTTATGACACTATATATCTGCCCTTCATTCTAGCAACCAACATGAGCTGTGTGTTCTGAAGCTGGACAGATGTGTGTTCCCATCTTATTTTCTCCTTCTCTAGCTGTGTGCTCTAGGTAAGGTTAATCAACCTTTGTGAATCTCAACCCAGTTTTTAAAATTAATACTTATATTTGTAGAATTTTGTGGGAAGGATTGCATGATGGAAACAACGAATGCCCACAAGTCTCTGTAGAGTAGATGCATGAAATGCCTCCCCTTATCTAACATCTACTTGACACTGCCTGCTTCTTTTGTTAATCATTCTGAAAACTTGACTCAGGTGCATCTTTTCTGGAGATGTAGAACAGATGCTACACTCTGGTTCTTTAATTTAGTTACTTCCTTTGAAGAAAATTGAATTCGTTATCCTTATACAATATTTCCATCTTCCCACATTATATGTCACACATACTGGAGCATTTCCATAAGAATTCATTTTTATTTTATGAGTGTTTCATCCATGTATATGTAAGTATACCACATGTGTGAAATGCTTATGGATGCCAGAAGAGGGCATCAAATCCATGGAACTGTAATTATGGACGGTTGTCAGCTACCCCGTAGATGCTGGGAACAGAAGCTGGGTCCTCTACAAGTGCTGCCAGTGCTTTTAAGTAGTGAACCATTGCTCCAGCCCTTAACTAAAATTTTGATTATATTTCACTTATTTGGTGTCTTTTGTGTATTGGTGTGGGCATGCAAGTGCCATGGTGTGCATGCAGAGGTCAGAGGACAATTTGCAGTAGTCAGTTCTCTCTTTCTGCCATGTGGGTACCAGGGATGGAACTCAAGTTGTCAGGCTTGATGGCAGATGCCTTTACCTACCAAGCCATCTCATTAACCCTCTTTTTAATATTTTGATTCATGACAAGCTACCATCAACATCCCAATAAGTAGCCATCTGTAAATGACAGGAGCTTTTATTAAGTAAACATTGTTTATTGATTGTTAATGCCTCCTTTCCATCAATAGACTTTCTTATGGTTATCGAGGGCAGGAGTACCAACTGTGGAACCTTTACTGATGAGTTTGGACTTCACTGAAATCAGTAGAAGAGGGATAATGGGACACATTGTCATCCTGTAGATAGTGCAAGGGCTGCTGTGGTTTACTTAATTTGAAGGGACATTTCATAATTCTGACTAAATTGGAATCACAAGTTAGATGGAATTTAAGAACAAATTATAGTGATCTTGCCCTCTGTAGGTCTGGAAAGAATAAGTCTTGCCATGGTCAGTAATGGCTGTTGATGAAGTTTTTATTTTTTTATTTTATTTTTTTAGCTCAAGAAGGAAAGCTACTATTTTAGGAGTTGAGAGTTCCAGGGATCCAGTGACAGAAATGATCAATTCTTCACAAACTAAAGAGGCTCATGATTAAAAAGGGTGAGAAATATTAGTGTTCAATGAAGCAGTGTGAAATTAAAGTACTTTCAGAAATATTTTAGGAAGGCATAATGGGTATGCAGGAAATGGCTGCACCCAGCGTTATGGTTCTAATATCAAATGCAGAGGAGGAAAAATATTAAAAGTGGTACTGAGTAATTTTTATACCTCAAAAACTGTATTAAACATCTCAAACCTTATACCATATAATTCTTATAACCATGCAGATTGTATCTACTTTTTTAAGTGGCTTATAAAGATTAAATTATTCACTTGGAGTATACGGCTAGTATGTCCCAAGACCTGACCAACTCATGACTTGTCAAAGAAGTGTGTCCTCTCTGTGTGCTGCCTCATGACTTTTAGGCTCACTGTATCAACCCCATTCTGGTGCGATTGAGACTTCTTTGTCATTTTCTTGGACACAAAATAAAAGGCTACCTTTAGTATAATACAAAGGATTAGCATTAGCCAAAACTCACTAAAGGAAGAGCCTAAGATCTGTTGAATGAGAATGGTGGAGGGATTAAAGAGTGTGAAGAACTGGGAACATCCATGAATCTCCTTTTGAATGCACATGGGTATTGTGCCTTGTTCTCTGCTTTGCCTAGGAATTCTCAAATACTGATGAGGGAGACGTGTATGCAGAACAAGAGCTAACATATGATCTTAGTTGAACAGAAACACAAGTTTAGGAAATGATAGAGCTGAGACCCAGGTCTGTCCAATTCCAGAGTTTGTCTTGCTTGACCTTAATCCACTCATTCTGTTACATACATTTGTTTATTACACACAAAGCACAGGGAGTTACAGATAAATAAAGAGAAAGTATTCCCCTCAGGTTTTGTGTCTTAATAATTCCCTCTCAGATATCCTAAAAGCTAGTGGAACAGGCCTGGTCTTCTGGCTTTCTCTTCTTGTTTTGCTCTGCATAGCCCTGAATAAGGCATAGGTATTCTGTAAGGCTAGGCACCTGACTTACCATCTCAGGCCTTGTTCCTCCTACCATCTTCCATTAAAAAAGAAAACCAAGCTGTCTGGAAGACTTTGTTTCCTTGTGGTCATCTACCCCCTCTGGCTCTCACAATCTCTCTGCCTCCTGTTACACATGATCCCTGAGCCTTGGGAGGTAGGCAGAGGTTTGAAATAACTATCCTATTCAGGGATAAGCTCTCTGAAGCTTCTTGTTCTGTACACATTGGCTAACTGTGGGTTTCTGTGTTAATAACCATCTGATGCATAAGGAAACTTCTCTGGAGAGAGTTAAGACATGCATTCACCCTTTGTATAGAGGTTGCATTAAAGCTGTGTCACAGGGGACAGTGGGGGATGTTGGAAAAGGGACCAGATATAAATGCCATCAAACTATATTTATGACAACCTCAAAAATTTAATAAAAAATGCAAAAAGAAAGAAAGAAACAGAACCATTCTACTTTGTATCAAGAGCTTTCAGGACTTTGGAGAATTCCATCTTTATAGGAAATGACAAATGAGAGTGGTGAAGGGTACAATGTCCACTGGGCATGAAGAGAAGCTGGAAAGATCAGGAGGAAACAATGTGTCATCATATCACAGGTCTTTTCCCTCTTGGACTTCAATCCTTCTCTCCTCCTGCCAGTTCTCTGTGTGGTTGCCTAGATCAACAGAGAAAAGCAGAAACAAAACGAGGCACAATCACAAATCCCAACAAACAGAAGTTTTCAGTGATGTCCTCCTGGCTGACTTCTTTCCTTCCTCTGCTGGAGGGTAGGATGGGGTCATGGGATAGCGACTCCTCCCTGGCCACAGCAGACTTCACCCTCATCATAGGACCCTTCCTCCTGAAAGCACTTTGATTCTGGACTGGCCTAGAATGATGTGCACTGGAGAGAAAGACCAAATTTCTCAAAACTGCCTCTTTCTTTTGGACTTAGAAAAGTACAGAGTAAATACTCAATAAGTATAGATTGTGTGGATACCAACCTGACTTTTAAAAATGAATAAATCTTAGGGGAGAGTTTTCTTCATTTCACCGACAGTCAATAGTCTGAGAGACTACTTTCTACAAAATTGAAAAATGACTTTGACATACGAATACAAATAAACTGATAATGCTGGACCATTCATTTGTTTCTCTATTCAGTAAGTAGTAATTTGAGTGACTTCTTTGTAGAAGACAGGGCTCCAGGCCAAGAAATACACTGGCAGAGTAATAGATACAGTCTCAGCCTTAAAAGGGTTCACAATCTCATAGAGGGTTCATCTAAAAGAAAAGAATCAAGAATACATATATCATGTTATTTTATATTAAATTACAAGAGGAAATGACAAAAGCAAATGTAAAAAAAAATAGTTCTTTTTTCCCATTTATTTAAATATTGTCCAAGTTATTCTCTTTTGCATAATCTCTATTACATTTTCCCATACCACCACATGTAATCAACTTTTCTTAGTACTTTTTGTGTCAGGCTTTGTAAAGTTGTTCAATCTTTGTCTTACATTGTCTTACACTTAATGAAATAAGAGCTAATTTTGTTGGAAGCGTTTCTTTGCCAATGATTTTTAATTAATATTAATTTCATCATCATAGTTCCTCTACGAAGCTATTGCTATTATTATAGATAAAAGAGCTTAACCAAGTTCATATAACTGGTAACTATCTACCTTCAAATATGATTGCAGATAATTTTTCTTTGTGGTAGCCATTCATAAATATTGTGCTGAATATAGTCTAATATACATTAGACCATAACCGAATGCATCACGCATATAAATGACATTATTGCTTTTGGTTAATTATATGCACCTATAAATGTAGTATATAAGATTCATTTCCTCTTTGCACCAGGATTGGAATTACTTGAAAAACACTACTAATAAACCATAGAAATCCCGAACATAGGAATGTATAAAAATCTATTCTTCATCCCAGAAATGCTTTCTGTTTGCTACAAATGAGGGCTGGAGATGTACCTAAGTACTTAAGTTGGTGGAGGGCTTGATTAATATGCATGAAGCCCTGGATTCTATCCCCAGCACTGCATAAAGTGAGTGTGATGGTGAATGCCTGTAATTCCAGAGATGGAAGCAGGAGGATCAATAGTTCAAGGTCAAGGTCATTAACAGCCTGTTGCAGGCCTGTCTGGGTCACATGAGACTCTGTCTGCACACACACACACACACACACACACACCCCACAAAAAAGACTTTGCAGGAAAGACAATACATTGTTAAAAATGAACATATTTCCTGTGGTTCATGAGTTGGGAGATTAAAGACAACTGGATGCAAATTCCAAATTGTAACCATGGATATGGTTTTGCATCCTCAGTGAAATTGGGAACAGTAAGGTTTTCCTTGCAGGGTAACTGTAAGAGACTTAAAACATATCATTGACATATCATTGCTATTTAATAAATAATATCCCAAATGATTTCTCTTTCTCTGGCCCACCTCCAATTCATAGTCTGTGTAGACCTTAGACCCCTTTCAAAGCAATTCCTTGGCTCTGCAAGTCTGCTTCACGGCCCAAGTCATTTGGCACCCTTCTCATTTCAAACCATTTTCTTGGGCTGTGATGACTAAGAACCAGCTCTTGCATCCAGAAGATAAGTAATGGAGGAACAATTCAAGACAACCTAGGTGCCAGAATCTGTGGACACATCTACCCAGTTCTTAAACAAAGGATAAGGTAAGGATTCGGATCTGTCTTGGGGAAAAGTGTAGCTTTGCCGCTCCAGGTCCCTTTCCGACAGTGATGTTTTGGATGGGGAAGCTGCTGCGGAAATGGTCGGAAGAAGTCCCTGAGCTTAGGGCACTTTCGGCTGTGGAAATTCCCTCTTAGGATACAATCCCCAGAGAACCTTGGAACTTCTATTTTCCTACTTCTTCAAGGACTCTTGCTTTGAAATGAAAAAGAAACCAAACAAACAACAAACCCAGATGCTTCCTGCAGCTGGTTTCACCTATTATCTCTTTAATCTATCCTAGAAGAAAGCTTTGCTGCCGTAATAGCAATGTGCTCAGTCTGGGTTGATGTGCAAGATGCCAGCCTGACAACGTGAAATTGCAGAGGAAACACCAGATACAAATTCTCTTTCTCTACTTCAATAAATTTCCTCTTCCTCTTGCTTCTGCTCTAAACTGCTACTCACTCTGAGCTCACCCACAGCCCCTCCACTGTCTTTGTAGTTGAAGGCATGAATGGAGATGTGCTTCCAATGACTTCGTTTCAATCAATTCTCAGATATTGAGAGACTCTTTTCATGTTATTTTCTTCAGCAACATTTGCTTTTATTTGACTCACTGTTCCAATAATTGGTAAATGGAATCTTCACTGAGAGTTCCACTTCAGTTAGAGCTCCAGTAACTGCCTGAGGGTTAGAGCCCTTGTCAGAGCGACGCACTTGCTTCTATGAAGAGCATATATTTGAACAATCATGACTAAGCACAATCATCTTAAACCCTGCTTTCATAAACAATGATGGTCAATAGTAATCTTTTTTCAAAAACAATTTACTATTTTTATTCTACATGTATGAGTATATTGTTTGCATCTGTTTAAGTGCCCCTGTGTTGCACAATGCCCAGGGAGGTCAGAAGAGGCCATTGGATTCCCCTGGAACTGGAGTTACAGATGGTTGTTAGCTGCCATGTGAGGGCTAGGGAATCGAACCCTGGGTCCTCTGCAAAACCAGTCAAGTGCTCTTAAGTGCTGAACCAATAGTGGTCTTTAACAGGAGAGAGAGAGAGAGAGAGAGAGAGAGAGAGAGAGAGAGAGAGAGAGAACAAAGCAAAACATGTAATTCCTACCCAATCCTGTCCCTTCTCTGTGTGTTTGTGTCTGCATCTCTCTGTCTGTGTATCTCCTCTCTCTCTCCTCCCCCTCCCTCCCTTTCTCTCTCTCTGTATGTGTGCTCACACACTTTTTATTCCTAGCTTACTTCTAAGGTTTGTCATCACCAACCTTCAATCTAACTCCTTTGTTTTACTTTACCTCTGCTTCTCAATGCCCAGGTTAAGAAAACAGTCACTACAGTCAGTACAGTCAGCCACAGGCATCCACAGCAAATACCAACTAAAACAGGTCCAAAAGTCAACTAAAGGAGAAACATAACAGATTGAAATTCCTGTGCTCCCCTCCTGGTTTCTTTCAGGGCCCCAGGCAAGAAGTGAACATGTGCTAATTTGCATGGTTGACTAAATGGCATGCTTACACCCCAAATTTGCATCTCTGCTTGGGATCTGAAGCAGGTCCCTGAACCAGTTTCACTTTGATTCTGTTATTTCTCACTGGTAAGTTAAGCCTTTTTAGAAATGCTACCCACTGGAGTATAGCTCAATGCAGCAAGCAATAATGGTCCCTTCTTCCTCTAATATAGTGTACAGCTGGCTGATGCGGATGTGATGGGAAAGGTAGAGGAGAGGAAAGGGGATGGGACAGACAGGGGAAGGCAGCTGGGAAAGGGAAAGGAGGGGAGAGAAGATGGGAGAGGAAGTGGGAAGGGGAGACCGGGAAGGTGAGAGACAGAGGAGGGGAGAGGAAAGGAAAGGGAGAGGCAAGTGGAGAGATGGAGGAGGGGATGCTCAGGGGAAGAGGAGCTTTGGTGGAGGAGGATGGTAGAGGCAGGGCAGGAAGGAGATGATTTCCAGGCCAGGTACACAGGAGATGTCAGGTCTCTTGCCCTAGTCTCCTTTTCCAAGCAAAGGAGCTCACTGTACTCAGGGGTGGGGTGCCCACAGTTTTCTACTTCCCCCTGCTTTCCTAGATCTTAGTGATAGAGAGGACTGGGGTTAAAAACAACTGAATGAGTTCATGTCAACCAAAAAATTTCTCTGTGTCTAAATCTCTTAAGTTGCAAAGTGGAAGAATCAGATACTTGCTGGATCTAATTCAATGGGTTGTTAAAAAAGTTAGCGTGGTCATTTGAGGTCTTTTCAGGTCCAGGGATGAAAAGTCAATTTTATCTTGTTGGCTGTTCTACTGAAAAGCTTTCAGAAGTAGAATGCTGATCCTTGAGAAAGGAAGTGGGGATGGGTACAAACCCACTGCTTTTGCATGCCTGCTTTCTTTAGTCTGCATGATCTAGTTCATGACAGAGATATCATTGATGAGGATGTTAAAGCCCAGAGAACTGAGTTAAATTATTAAATCTGACTGTCAAAGTGAAGTGCTGTGCAGAGGTAAAGCCATTATACATTTATGCCAGTAATGAGGATTTTATCAGATTACTATTTCCCTCTTCTCTTCAGAGAAAATTGAACTCAGTAAATAATACCTGAGTGACTGCAAGAGTTTGGATGTGTCCGAAAACTAACCTTTAGCAAGGAACTGGTTAGAGGTATCTTCTACCAATGCTCACCATCATGGCAGAGTTGAACAACTAAATAAGGAGAGAAAGAAGGATCTACCTGAGCCTCAGGAACAGTTGTGATGAAGGCTTTAAATGCATCTCAGATTTTTTATTATGATTAATTGTTATTATTATTATTATTTTCACTTCATCTTCTATTTCTCTCTCTGGAAGCATATGGCAAACAAAATTCACATTTGATTTACTTTGGCCACGAGAGGGAGACTGTATCACCCACTGCATGCTCTGAGATGTAAGCTATCACAGAAGTCTAGGGATTGGTCCAGAAAACAGGAAGCAGCAGACAGGCTGTATGAAGACATGGCAGTTCCAGTCATGAGTACCTGGAGAGAGTAGGGAAAGGCCTGCTGTTTAAACCCTGCGCAGAGGACTAATGTGGTGGGATTACTTATTACTTCAAAGATACATTTAGACACATAAATTCAAGAATAGGTCCACTCAGTGCCAGAGTTCTCCCACATCATGGATATGAATCTGAGGTTGCTACTGTCTGTCAGCCACCACACTGGGTTGAAATGAATATTTTTCATAAACCAAGTTTCCTCAGTCTGAGGAAAGCACTTTATTGTGCGTCTGAGGAGCAGAAGACATTGACACTGAAGGGACCCATGACTGCGATAACACCATGGGGTCTAGATGTGTCTCCTTTCTATTTATTCAAGAGCTGTTTAACTGACAAGACCGTCATTTAGAGTTCCAGTCTACACCACAAGCGCGATGGGAATCCTCTGGCCATCCCCAGACTTCACAGAGTTGGGCTGCAATTCTCAGGCTCCTTCATCTTCCTTTTATGCCTGGGTGTCCCACTGGAAGAGTCTTTGGAGTTTGCCAAGCTAATAAGTCACTTGTAACCTTCAGCATGCCTCGTAATTAAACAAACCAACTAACCACATGCTAAATGGAAAGATTAAAACCCACTCTGGGCTCCTGTGTGAATACAAGGGCAATTGAGGTGACACAAAGAAAAAGGGCTCAAACCTTTTCTGAAGGTGCTTTTTATGCTCTAGCAAGGTATTAGTGAGATTAGAAATACAGAGCATCATAATTGTAAAGAAAGTATTTTGACTGCCTCTAAAGTATAGCACTTTATAAATCAGTAAGTCATTGTTATGTTCCTAGAGAAAGGAAGCTTTCCAAATAAAATAAAACATCTCTGAAATTAATTGTATTTTTCTTCTAGTAAATAACCTCTTTTGCTAACAGATACGGCTGAATGCAAATGAAGGTGATGGCTTTGTATTCATAATGGATCTTAAGCTTAGCTGTAACATAGATTTAACCAGGCCAAGGACTATAGAAGGTAGACAATATTTATTAGATGTTCATGTCAGTAGTCTTGCTTCACTCTCTGTCCAAAGTGGGACAATAGACCCATAACACTGGAAGAAGGCAGGCTTATTGTAGAAGATGGGTTAACCCTTTGTGTTAGAGAAAATCATCCTATTACTTTGTATAAGTAATGTTCAATGAGAAGTGAACACTTGGTGGCAAATTCAGGGTAGTACATGCTCAGAGGAGATGGAGACAGGTGGATCCCTGGGGTTTGCTGTGTAGTTAGCCTAGCCTAGTTGGTGAGGTCCAGGCCAACTATGTTGCAAAATTAAAGTGAATGGTGTTTCTGAGGCTGGTCTCCACAAATATGTACACACAGAAAAACACACGTATAAGTTCTTAGAACAATCACATGTGACATATTTTTTATGTCCTAGGGACTTGAAAACTGATTGCACAACATTTGCTATGTTCAAGGTCATCTGTATAGTCAGGCTCAGTCTGCTACACTGTCTCTGCTTGGATTAATGAGGGCTGATTCAGAAGTAAGGGAAACGAGCTACACCTGACCCAAACAGCAGGCCACTCAGATCATGTCTTCGAGCTTCCAAAAGAGATTATTATAGTTGAGATTAAAAAAAAAAATTCCTTCTCGACTTCACATATTTGTGAATGTGCCAATGAACACTTTAAGAATGTGTCTGTCAATATCAAATGTGGTTTTTTTAGCAGAAACCTTGAAAAAATGGCAAAATTATCCCCTGAAATATTGCTGCTATTATTTTTTAAAATTGCAAGAAAATGTTCTGCCATTTCAGACCATTTATCTGTGTTAACAAGACACTTTTTTAGTTGGATAGATAATGCGCACCCATCTGGCGTGCGGTTTCTTCATTTATTCTGGTAATAATAACGAAAGGCTCTTCTCCTTCGGTTTGGCTTCACCCAGGCCATTCTTTTACCATTCCTGCTGTTGATATGGGATGAGAAATCAAGAAGAAATGGAGACCTGGTTATTACACATGGACATGTCATTGACAATTCCATATCTGTGTTAAGGAAGGAAACATGGCCTGCATGTTCCTCAAAACAAAACCTTAGTGAAATATCCCCATCATCAAAAAATATATATATATATATTTGGGCATTACATTTTGGTGTCACCTGCTTCCTGTGGTTCTGGTGTGGTGTGTGTGCCCCTCTTGTGTTCACATTGGAAACATGGTCCTCAGTGTGGGAGATGGTGAGGAACATTGAAGAGGCCAGTGATGTCTCTGGGGCCATCACATTCAGAAGGGATTAAAAAGTTGTCATGGAACTGCAGTGAGTGCCATGGAGAGAGCTGTAAGAAGAGTGAGCTTGACTCCTCACGTCTCTCTGAACTCCTTTCTCACATCTTTCCTCTCATACTTGTTCTGGACACTGTGATGTCATCTATCCTGAGGTCCTTCCCACAAACAAGTGTGTGCTGGGACCATGCCTTTAAACCTGCAGTGCTATGAGCTAAGGAAATACCTTTCCTTGGTAAAGTACCCATATTCTGGCATTCTGCTATAGTGACAGAATTGATGGATACGCTGCTATGACTGAACGTCATTGGAATCTTCCTCTTCTATTTTGTGACGCTCTCTACCATAAGATACCCATTTGCAAATATGTGTGTTGTTCAGATGTCTTTAGTCTGAGTTACACTGGCAAGTAAAAAGTACATAGAACTGGCCTAACTTTCCATTTGGTTTAAGCTGTGCAAAGAGAAACGAGTCACAGAGGACCTCTTGCGTACAATGCAAAGTAAAGAGAAAGAACTCGCTTTGCTCATCTTTCTGGTCAGTCTGCTCTTCAGCATCTGCAGTGCTGCTCTTTCTCCATTCTTCTTCCTGTGCTTCATTCAGACTTGGCATCTTGGCATAGGCTTTGCCTGGGAGATTTGAAAAAGAGTGTTTTCCCTGAAGCTGAAAACTGCCACGTCCCCCCCTTTTCTGCTCCCATTTCATTTCTTTATGACTGTTCTCCATCCCCTGCATTCCCTTTCGCCTTGTTCTTAAAGCTGCCGGACACTTTGCTAATTGTTTTTTTTTTTTTTTTTTTTTTTAAAGTGTTGCCTATCAAAATACAGTTGAATTCACAGAAATTTACTTTTTTGCTCTGGTTTGACTGAATTGTTGTTCTCTTTGACACTTTGTGCTTTGCTGTGACACAGCCAGTGCTGTGCTTCTTCCAGGGCTCTCTTGGCAGATGAACTGCCTTGTCTCTTTGCCAGTTGATTGTGGTGTGTCGGGGCCCCAGTTCCCACCCAGGCTGGAGAGAGGGAATGGTGAATATCAAACAACTGGTTATTTTGAAAACAATGGATAACCATGTACCAACTGAATTCCAGAGGTTTTGGAAAATACTAATTCAGGTAAATAGAATTCAACCAGCAGGGGCTTGATCGCAAAGCCCTGTCTTATGTAGATAGGGCTACTCAGCAGCATCTTACAGAGTGGCTATTAAAGGGTTCATGTCTTTCTTGTTTTTAAGCAGTACTATTTTGCCCCCAAAACTTGATCATAAGAAAATATATTTCATTCTTTTTGTCCTTTCTAAAAAGCTGTTGATTTCATTTTCTTAAGATAATAAAGTGTTATTTTGTTTTCTTTTTATCTGAGCTTTTAAAATGCACAAGTGACATGCAGTGAGCAATGCACATTTAAAGTGAACAGTGTTACCTGTTTTGACATGTGTATGGAGCTTCCATCTTAAAATTCTGAAAACATTCTGGTTCATACTTAGATGTATTGCTTGAAATTGCCTGCTTATTACAGTAAGACATGACTTTGTATTATACATGTAAATACTAAATTTTACAATGCAGTCTATGATTGGAAGGAAGCAGATTAGAGATGATTTCATAAGGACTTTTCATTTTCCTGATGAGGAAACTCAGACTCATTGAAGTAAAGTCATTTATTGAACCTCAAAGATTGTAAATGGCCTAGTCAGGCAGGTCTCCTGATTTCCACTTTGATAGGAGTTACCAATATGCCATCCATCAGTTTCGATTTTAAGGATAGAAAAAAAAAAGAAAAAAAAATCTCAACATTAAGTTCTGATTTGAATGTAAATTTTCCTACTATATTTATAAGGAAGTAAATAATAAGAAAGCCACCAATTCTCTCTCTCTCTCTCTCTCTCTCTCTCTCTCTCTCTCTCTGCATGTAGAGGATTCATTCCAATAAAAAAGGTCATGGGACACAGATATTGGCAGGCACATAAAGAAAGATATATCATACAGAGCTAGATTTTTTTCTATTTAATAAACTTGTGCTGACAAGAGTTAAAAGTACAACATTTACCAGTAGAAACACAACACCTGCAGTGCACAGATCCAGGGTTTCTTCTCTTTGGTTTTCTTGTTTAGGATACCCTGGATCTTTGCCAAATTTTCTTTTCATCCTTCTTGGGATGGAGACCCTGGGGTTTGGCATTTACCTGGGGTTTTAAAAGTCAAATATCAGAGAACTCTGTTTTTCTTCTTTTCCTTTCTTCTTTTCTTTCTTTATTTATGGTATTGGGGATTGGACTTGGGGCCTCACACATCTTAAACAAGTGCTTTAACATATATCCCCAGCCAGAAGAAGGCCTAAACTGTAAAGAAACGCTTTAAATGAAGTGTTGTTTGTTTGTTTGTTTGTTTGTTTGAGACAGGGTCTCCCTGTAGCTCCAGCTGTCCTGAAACTCACTATGTAGACCAGGCTGGCCTCCAACTCAGAGATCTGCATGCCTCTGCCTCCTGAGTGCTAGGATTAAAGGCATGCGCCACCAAGCCTGGCTTAAATGAAGTTTTAAAGAGGAAAGTATATTAAATAGCCTTTCTAGAAAACAAAAGATAAATTCTAAACAGCAGAAAACTGAGCAGTTAAGCATCACACACATCTTTAGAGAGTCTTTACTCTCCTCTGACCTCAAATCAGAAAGCCTCAAGTCAAAGGATTCATAGTTTTACATGTCAAAAATGAATTTCACTTGGTAATGTGTTTTTTTAGTTCCAAACATGCAATTTCCTGACTTTAAATTTGTTTTTCTGACTTTAGTCTTTATAATTCCATATAATTGGAATTGACAGGGTGCCAAAGTACTATCTATTCACAACACTACACCTAAGTATTAATACCTTATGCTAAAAATATTCTGGATAAAGCAACTTGAGGAAGTATTTGAGGTAAGAAAAAACATATACTGCGAAAGTGCTTTCTAATGCCTCTGGAATATGGCATTACACCAAACACCTCTCTTCTGGGTGTATTATTTGTGAGAGATCTCTGAGGCAAAGATGCTGTCTTTCTTCCTAATTGGTATAGTCTCAGAACCTGGTACCTTGCCTGAGACATAGTTGAATGCTCAATGCAGATTAATTCAGTGAATGGTCAGGATCCACACTTTCCAGATCACTTTTATCCTAATGGGATAATTAGTTGGGAAATAGTCATTAGGAAGAACGATGTACTGGCATACCCTGGCCAGTGCTCTTTCTATTAACTCATTAACTACACAGCTGCTCATTGAACACTGCCTATGGGTCCTGGAATGTGTGGATTCCTCGATATAGCCATGAGCAAGGCAAACAAAATACCTACTGTTTTTTCACTGGCTTTCCATGTGTAAAAGATAAATCTACAGGTAACTCAAGACAGAGCTTTGTAGATACTAAAACAAAACAAAATAGAAACAATCAGCAGTGGGCTGGTGAGAGCGTAGGGAGGGTGGATGAAATGTCTCAGTAGGTCACATTTGTGAAGATGCTGGCTACAGGAATATTCAGCTCTGTGATCTAGGAAAGGGGGCAGCAACTGAAAGGATGAAGAAAGAGCAAGTAGATGTGTTTAAGGAACACTGAGAAGGTCATATAGCTAGAGTGGATGAAAGGAGGGGACCAGCAGAAGGGAGGAGGTTGGGGAGGAGAGCAAAGGCAGATCCCAGACCTTGGATGTCTATTGTCTGGCTGTTAGAGCTTTAAATAAGGTTTATTTCATTAAATACCAGAACTGATATAATTTTTAAGTCTGTTTAGTAAAGACAACATTTTAAGTTAGAAACTTATTTCTAATAATTCTTTTTAAAATTTTTTATTATTTATTTTATTTTTATGTGTATGGGTGTATACCCATGTGCAATGCCTGTTGAAAGTCAGAAGAGGGCGTCAAATTCTCCCAGAACCTGAGTTATGGATGGTTGTTAGCTGCCATGTGGGTGCTGAGAATCAAATCTGGGTTCTCTGCAGGAGCAGTCGGTGCTTTTAACCTCTGAGCCATCTCTCCAGCCCGTTTGATAATTCTTAAGCAATGATATTAGGAAATGAGTTAGGAATTTGTTAAAGATTTCTGTAGTCAGATAAGGTGTTTTGGCTTTTCCTGATGATAAAATATTTGGTTTATATGGAGGGCCGACAAACTTTAGGGATAAGATGGTAAAAGCGCTTCCCACTGAGGCTGTCAGAGAATGACTGACTAGCTGGTTGAGTTAGCCAGATCCTGTTGCACCTACCCTTACTTTGGGATGAGGCCCAGTCCCACTGCTCCAGAGCTCATGTCTTCTCTGCTAGCTAGTATGAATCAGCCCACCCTTTTCCCACCCATGACAAACTTGGGGCTTGGTTCCTTTTTTTCTGAGGCTAGTTAGCTGGGTGAGTTAGCCAGATCCTGCCATACTATGCTGGAGAGCTCCTGACTAGCCTGCCAGGATGCATCTGGTCCCTCCAATACAAAATCAAAAGAAAGAACCTGAAGCACAGAGCAACTAACTATTCATACCTGATCAGAAAGCAACCAAGTAGCATCAATAGCATAAACAGAATCAAACACCAGCTCAACAAAGACAGGCTTGAATTTCATTATCAGGCACACAATCAATAAAAGAAATCCAGGCCACAATGAAAAAACACAAATAATATGAAAAACCAAGATAATTTATTTCCCCCTGTGCTGGATAACTTTAGTGTCAATTTAAAGGCCATGGTGCTGGTTAGGGTTAGTTGTCAACCTGACACACCTGCATTGAAAGAGCCTCAACAACTGGGAATTTCCTCCATTGGACTAGCCTATGGTCATATCTATCAAGCATTTTCTTGATTGTTGAGTGATGTGGGAGGGCCCAGCCCACTGTGAGCATTGATCAAATCCTCACTAGGACTATAGAAAAATTTTCTAAATTAAGGAAAGACTAATACCCTTGTAGATACAAGAAGCACAGACAGGGCCAGAACAAAAATTTCCCATGGCATGCCATAATAAAATACACCCAATGTACAGAACAAAGAGAGAGTACTAAAAGCTATAAGAGAAATATAACAAGTTACATATAAGGTAAAACCCATCAGAATTACAGCTGACTTTTCAATGCAAACTATAAAAGCCAGAAGAGCCTGGAACAAAGAATTCCAAGTTCTAAATGATGATAATGAAAATGCAGAATACTTTACCCAGCAAAATTGTCTATCATAGTTGAAGGGGAAGGAAAAATTTTCCATGACACAAATAGGCTGAAAGGATTCATGTCCACTGAATCAGCCTCATAGAAAATACTTAAAGCAATACAAACAACTGAAGAAAGATATAATCATGCCCAAGAGGCTACAGAAAGAAAACAAATGAAGGTATAATTATGAAAACACAAAATAACACCAAGAACACAAAATAAACAATACACATATTTCAATAATAATTTGAAAAAAATCAGTGGCCTCAACTCTCTAGTAAAAAGACAACAGATGGCTTGAATGTATTAAGAAACAAATCAATATTTTTGTTTTCTGCAAGAAACTCATCTCACCTTCAAGGATAGCACTACCTTAGGGTGAAAAGACAGAAAACAATATTCCAAGCAAATGGAACTAAAGCACAGGCACTGTAATTCTAGTATCTGAAAAAATAGATTTGAAATTAAAATTAATCAGAATAAGGAAGGTTGTTTAATTCTGATCAAAGGCACAACTGACCAAGAAGACAGTACAATCATGAACATATATGCACTAAACTCTGGTGCATAAAACAGTACTACAGAACTTTAAGACAGAGATTAACCCCAACTCAGTAACAGTGGGTGATTTCAATACCCCACTCTTTCAAATAGACAGGCCAATCAAAAAGAGTAAACACAGAAAAATCAGAATTAAATGACATACATCAAATAGACCTAACAGTTATCTACAGAATACTTCACTCAAGCACAAAGAATACACATTCTAACTCAGCAGCCCATGGAAGTTTCTCAAAAATACACCACATACTGCAACACAAAATAAACCTCAATAAACACAAAAACTTGAAATAATTCCATGCATTCTATTAGAACATGATAAAGATTAAAATCAACAGCAAAATAACTCTAATAACTACACAAATTTATGGATATAAGGTAACACACTCTCAGGTGATAAATGGCTCAAAGAAGAAATTAAGAGAGAAATAAAATATTCCTGGAACTAAATGAAAATGATAATACAACACAACAAAATCTTGGGGACACATTAAAAGCAGTCCTAAGATGGAAATTTATAGCTCTAGGTGCCTATATAAAAAAAAAATCAGAGAAAGTACCAATAAATGTCTTAATGGTATAATTCAAGAACCTGGAAAGGCAAGAATGAACCAAACCAAAACCCAGCAGTTTTGCTGCACAAAAGTCAACTCCAAATGTATCAAAGCCTCAATTTTAACCCGGAAATGCTGAAACTGTTAGAAGAAAACATAGGCAGTACCACACAAGATACAGGGGGAGGAAAGGATTTTCTAAATTAGACTCAGGATTTAAGGTCAACAGTCAACAAATAGAACCTCATTAAACTAAAAACTTCTGTACAGCAAAGGAAACCACCAATACAGCAAAGAGGAAGCCCAAAGAATGGGTGAAAATCTTTACCGTTTATACATCTGACTGATGATTAATATCTAGACTATACAAAGAACTCAAAAAATGATCAAAAAAACAAATGACCCAGTTGAAAAATTGGCTATGGATCTGAACAGAGAACTCACTAAAGAAGAAATAAAAATGGCTAAGAAACACCTTAAAAGGTGTTCAACACCCTCAGTAATTAGGAAAATGCAAATTGAAACTAAGATTTTATATAATCTCAGTCAGAGTGGCTAAGATCAAGAGAACTAATGACACCAAATACTAGCATGGATATGGGGAAAGGGATACCTCCTTCATCCACTGTTGGTAAGATTACAAATAGGTACAGCCAATGTAGAAATCAGTATGGAAAACTCTTAAAAACCAAAAAATATATCTACCATATGATCCAGTTATACCACTCCTTTGCATATACCCAAAAGACTTATCCTACTGCAGAGATACTTTCTCAGCTGTGTTTATTGCTGCTCTTTTCACAATAGCTACAAAGAAATGGACACAACCTAAACATCTGTCAACTGATGAATGAATAATGAAAAATGGTATATTTACATGATGGAGTTCTATGCAGCAGTCAAGAAAAGTGAAGTCACGAAATTTGTGGGTAAATGGGTGGAACTAGAAACTTTTATACTAAGTGAAGTAACGCAGACTCAGAAAAACAAGTTATGTATGTATGTATGGATTTTAACTCCAAATACTTAGATGTGAGTATAAATCCTGATATAATCACAGAAGCCAGGAAAATGGAACAGAACCATCAGAGTAAAAGGATGGAAAGAGCTCAAGAGAGGGGAATAGTAGGACACTGGTGTTATCAAGGGATAAATGGGGAAAATGGGGTACTTTAACAGGAGAGGGAATAGAGAGGGGTATACAAAGGGAGTGAAAAGAGAGATGAACAACACTTAGATGGTGTAAAAAAACCAGAGGGAAATGTATTAGCTCAAAGTTCTACACACACACACACACACACACACACACACACACACACACATACGAACACACACACACATGAACACACACACACATAAGTGCATATGTGTAGCTGAAGGCTATATAACAAAAATCAGTGTCAGGCAAGAGAACCCTCCCGTTGAGTTTTTGGTCAGGGTGGTCCAAGAGACTCCCCTAATAATACAGGCTGTTGCTACAGTGCTTGATATCCTCACAGAATTTGAAGGTAATATCCTATTGCTGAGGACAGGTCATACTTTGAACACAAGACTTGAAGCAATCGAGCTGGAACTGACCTGGAAGCCTCCTCCCTGAAGGTGTCAGGGGATATCATGCAAGCTGCCAAAGGAGAAAACCAATCTATAATCCTACCCAGCTGTGAAGTCTAAAACAACAATGACTGACCCAGGAACCAACACTGCTGGTGTAGTAGTGGCACTTTTGTCTTTGGAGTATTCAACAACTGTCTAATTGGAATTAAGGACTGCTCAGTGGGAGAGAACTTACGTTTGGTCCTACAAACACAACCAAATACACATGCTGGAGAGGCTATAGATCCTAGAGAAAAACCCACTTTTATCACCTTCCTTAACCAATGTAATTCCTTACTTTATTCTAATTGTGTATCTTTATATTTACAGACAAGTGTAAAATTCCTCATACCACTCATCAAAGAATCTTCTTTTAGCCACAGATGGAGACTATTACAGAATTCCACAACTGGTGAAATGCAGAGAATACGTGTCTGTGAGAAGCTTAGCTCTAAGTGAACATCTTCAATGCAAACTCCTCGCTTTCTCAAGTCTCACAAGAGAAATTTCCTTATGCAGCAGATAGTGATTAACGCAAAACCACAACTGGTCAACATGAAGAGAACAAGAGGCTACAGAGTGCTTATCCATGAATAGGGCACCTATTTCAAACTTCTGCCTCCAAAGGCTCAGGGATCATTGTGGAAGAGGAGGTAGGAAGATTGCAAGAGTCAGATGTGGTAGATAACTGCAAGGAAACAGAGCTTTCCAGACAGCCGGTCTGGCCATACCTATGAACTCACAGCAATGGAGACAGCACACACAGTCCCTTGCATGCTCAAACCAGACAAAAATCCCAGTATAGAC
Organism: Nannospalax galili; assembly: GCF_000622305.1. Taxonomy (NCBI): domain Eukaryota; kingdom Metazoa; phylum Chordata; class Mammalia; order Rodentia; family Spalacidae; genus Nannospalax; species Nannospalax galili. The sequence goes on along the minus strand of NW_008341810.1, from coordinate 2,287,422 downwards.
ATTGGAAAGTGGGCAAGAAATCTCAACCCAACCTAAGGAACTTTGGGCAGCTGGTGTAGAAAGGGAGGGGATCTAAATATCATCAAATTGTATTGTATGAAAATTGCAGGAATTTAATAAAAATTTTTAGAAAGTTGCTAATAATTTAGAAGTTAGGAACCAAGAGGAAAAAGCCATGATGTCTTCCAGGCATTCACACAATATATATCGCTTATATTTTAATCACACACAAAACGAAATTTTCCATTTTTACTTTTGAGCGTTTTTTAACTATTTATAATATAAGCCTTTTAAAATGTAAATATCATTCTTAACTCATGGACCAGGTAACAAAAGACAATGGATATTAGTCTGAGTCACAGTTTGCCAACACCAAGCTTGTCTAAATATAAGAAATATTCTTTTCAGAAGAGTAATTAACATCAGCACCAAAAGCATGACATATTCAAGATCCAATTAACTTTAAGTTGTGTGTTTTGACTGAATGCAGATTCTCTTGGTTTTGTATGTGTCAATTTAAGAAGTAACATTAGTAAAGTTCATGGGGTGAGCGCTGACAACTAGAGATAATGCCTGTGTTGATTAATTTTATGTGTGTGCTTGGCCAGGTTGTAGTGCCAAGCTGTTTGGTCAAATACCTCTTTATTTCTATAAGGGTTTCCTGCAGATGTGATTAACATCTGAAGTTGATGCTAAGAGAGAACACAGCAGCAGTGATAGGGTCTCATTTTATCAGCTGCAGACTGCAAGAGCAAGTGTCTCAGAGACAGGATTCTGTTTCAAGATGGTGATACACAACATCTTCCCCAAATTTCCATTTTGTCAGCCTGCCCTACTGATTGCAGACCTGCCAGCCCAGATAAATGCATATAAGTGAACTTTTTTCTTTTCATTTCTTTTCTTCTTTTTCTAATTTTGAGACAGAGCCTCTCTAGGTAGCCCAAGCTGACCAGCAATCCATTTTGTGATCTTCTTGCCTCTACTTCAGAGAGTGCTGAGATTATAGGCACAAACTACCATGTCTTGTCATAAAACAATTTCTTAAGGATGATTCAAATAAATTCATGTAAAAAGACCAGATGTTCATCTCCCAGTATCCATAAGGAATTGGTTCCAAGACCCGTACAGATAGCAGAGCTGCTGATGGCTAAGCCTATTATATATAATGATGTATTATTTTTGTATAAACATTACGCTGTCTCCCATGTAATTTGAATAATCTCTAGAGCAGTATTAATACCTGGTACAATGCAAATTTCTCATAAATAGCTTTTATCTTGTATTGTTTAGGGAATATTGGCAGGAAAAGAAAATACATGTTTTATACTTTAAAAATTTTTTTTAGTATTTTTATTTTATGTGTGTGAGTGTTATGCCTGCATGTAAGTAAATGCACCCATGTTGTCCAATGCCCATGGAGAACAGAAGAGGCTGTCGGATCCACTGGAACTGGAGTTACAAATAGTTGTTAACTGCCATGTGGGTTCTGGATTCAAACCTGGGTCTTCTGCAAGAACAGTGAGTGTTCTTAACTGCTGAGCCGTCTCTCCAGGCCCTTGATACATTTCTTTTCTGAGTATCGAGCTGTGGTTGGTTGAATGCAAAGATACAAATAATTGATACACAAGGCTAAATGTGTTTCTGTATATGTATGTATGTGTATGTTTGTGTATGTGTGTATATGTGTATGTGTGTATGTACATTTCTGTGTGTATGTGTATGTCTTTCTCAGTATATGTGAACATAGGTGTGCATGTATGTGCTTATGGGTTATTGTATATATAGACACTTGTATGTTTATGTGCATGTATGTGTGTTAATGTGTACAAGTGTGTATGTGTGTAGGTGTGCACATATGTGCTTATTTGTGTACATGTGTTGTATACATAGGTATGTATGCCTATATACATGCATGTGTACATGTGTATGCATATACATATGTGTGTTTATGTGTACATGTGTTTATGTGTATATGAGTGTACACATGTATATATGTGTGTTCTATCTGTTCTCATTTTCTGGAGAAAACTGTTTGATGCAATGTCCTTAGTGTTTTTCAGTTCTGGGAACAGGACTGAAAGTTGCTATGACATTTCAGAATGAGACCTAAATGTTTGGTTTCCGAACTTTAAGCAGCAGCTTCAAAGATGGCACAGACTTGTATGCATTGAAAGAATTTGTAGTAATGAATTCAGAAAGTGGCCAAGAATTTGTAGAATTACAGTCTCAAGGTTTTTTTTTTTTTTTTTTTTTTTTTTTCCAAATCTTCCATATCACCTACCTTAGAAATAATACCCTGCGGTCTATAAGTAGAATTTACAATTGTTCAGCCATTGGCTTCATTCTATATGCAAGTCTTTTATTTGCATGTTTCCTCCTTTGGCCTTGTAAATAACCCAAATAAATCCTTCATGTATGGTTTATGGGAGTGCCTACTCTCAATTAGGAATAGAATGCCATAAAATAGCTGGATCGGTTACAGGAAGAATGCTTCTCTCCTCATTAACTCATTGCTTCAGAGAGCTCAGTGCCTAGGGGAACCCTCATCTTGTACCAGGGTTTCAGGCTATGTGATTTTTTCCCCCCAAGAACTGAATGATCATGCTGCTGGGAAAACAGCATCAGCAATGACAGATAACTTCTTTACTGGAGAAGATGAGAAGCAGTGACTGCAGTGCCGACACTGTACCTAAAAACCTAAAGGGGAAGAAAGGTGATGGTAAGCATCGCCCAGCACCTGTCCATAAGGCTCATGATTCATCACACCCAGAGAATTCCGCGGGATAATACATTCATTGTGTTGTGGCTACCAAACCCCCCAAGTTTAATAGCAGCTGCAGACTCATGGTGCAAAAGAAGCCTCTGAATTCAGATGATTCAGTAGGTTCCAATTCATCCTAAATAAGTGGCTGTCTAGATAAATGAAGTTCATCAAATTGCAATGAATACCATATAACAACCTTGCTGGGATTGCATGCCCCTGGGACACAGAGCGTGTCTAACTGTGCACTAGGCAGCAACTCCTGTGTGCAGCGCTTTGCAGTCCATATTAAATAATAACAATGTGACAATGAGTTTGCCCTGAGTCATTTTGGTTTTTACCAGCAAACTTAATGCTTTAACTACATCAATTAAGGCACTTAAATTCAACCAGGTAATGAAATGTTCTTATGCGATGCAACTTTGGACTATTTTATTTTAAGTAGCCAGAAAAGAAAACAGTAACAACAACAATAAATTATTATGATTTACATTTTATTCAATTTATTTACAAAAATAACTCAAGCTCAGGTTTTATTTTAATTAATGTTTTGAAACGATCAAGCTTTCTCAGCCTTTCATCGAGGTTTTCTTAATCTAGTTACTTTGTTCCCTAGTATACTGGAAATATATTCGGTTATAGACAGAGCTCTGTAAGAGGAGCCAGATTATTGGAACATGAGCCTGGACACTTTGTGGAATGCTTAGACAATGAAGTAGTGGGCTGGCTTTTTCTTCCTGAACTTTCGTACCAGTGGGAGGGCCTGTGTTCCAACTCAGCTTCCTACAGTCCAGGACCTCCTCCACTCTAGTAGAAAAACTACAAGTTCTCATGGCACTAGTGGCTCCAGGTGCAGACATAGCCCACAAACACCTGGCACTTACAGTCAGACTGTCTGGTGCCCAGCAGCTTGTGCATTCTCCACAGATAAGCCTGCTTCCTCACATTTGTTTACAGAAATGTCCCTCACAGCATGAGGGGAATGGGGCATAGTCCAACTCCTGGACTGAAGTTGCATATTGCATATAAGCCATGTTCTGTTTCTGATCCTGACCTAATTAAGTGCAATAATAGCATTATTAGTAGACTTCGGCTGGTGAAATTTTCCTCAGTGTCCAAATGATTCAACTCTATTACATGACTTGGTAAAATTCATTGTCAGCTTTATCATCAAGACAGGGCTGACCTCCACAGTTACAACATGTCATGACCATGTGTGTACATACTAATAATTAATACATAAAATCAAATTAAAAATAAAATACAGTTACTGAAGAGTAATCAAGGTCTCGTGACTGATAAATGACAGCTGAAGCTAAACCCAGAAATTGTACATCTGGCTTGAATTTTTCTCAATAGGACCAAGATTATGGCATGAGCCATCATTAGAAAAAAATAAAATCAGAAGCTACTCTAATGCTTGGTTTCTGATTGCCTCTCTCTTGCAAGTAGCAGCCAGAGAAGTTCAGCTATCCTCACCTAATCATTGATTTAGATGTATTAGACTAGTAGAATCTCATATAATGTCAGTAGGGATTTGTGGATAGGAAGAATTAGAGGTTGGGCTTTTCCAATCCATTTTTCTGTATGGAGGAAAATGAGTTTCTATAAACATTTTCTGCATCTCTGAGCTTTAGATTGTTTTTATGTTAGCACTGTCTGGCAGACTCTTCCTTCTTTCTAGGTGTTTGTAGAGGCCGTGCCTCATCTTCAAAACTGTTTCAGTAGTCTAAGAAACTTAAAGCTTTGGGGCTGGAGAGATGGCTCAGCAGGTAACAGCACTGACTGCTTTTTCAGAGGACCAGGGTTCGATTCCCAGCACCCACATGGCAGTTACTAGCTGTCCTTAACTCCAGTTCCAGGGGAATCTGAAGACCTCTTCTGACCTCTGCAGCATTGCACGACATGTGTGCACTCACATATATGCAGGGAATACACTGATACACATAAAATAAAAATAACAAATAAAATACTTTAAAATAAAAGAAACTTAAAGCCTTATGTGTGACTCCATAAGGGCATTTACTTATAGACATTACAGATTAAAGATATTGTACCTATAGATAGAAGGGAATCGCTGACCCTGAGTGATTTTTACCTTTATTTCATAGGCCCAAGATATCCCTCCTCTGTATTTTTAAATACAAAGCTAGAGGGGGATTTTGTAAGCCATTTTTCTCTTCTGCCTTGGACTAGCCTGGATTCAATATTGCTGATCTTCATGGGTGGATCAATCTGGTTTTCTTTTCCCTAGCTCTTGTATTTTAACATCTTACAACACAAAGTCATGTTGCTAAGTTGTAGAGCAGGTAGTTCTCTGAGCAAGGACTTTCTGTGAGTGGCAAGAACAGCAAAGACTGCCAGCTTTTTCCTCACTCAGGAGCAGGATCAGCTTGGGCCTCGTCTGACTCAGCACACTCTGTCCTTGTGGCAATAAATCACATGCAGTACTTGAAAGGTAGAGACCCGAAGGATCCATGACCAACTGCTACTCTCAGGAAATCAAAACTTTTTGGTAAAATTATACTTGTAAATTCCTTTCTGGGCAAGACAAGCAGGTTACAGATATTTTACTTTCTTCTGTGGCTATGTGGAAGACAATAAACTAATGGATGGTGTATATTACTGTGGATGCTCAAACACTTAAACCCGTCTTGCTTCTCTAACTCCAGGTAACAATCAGACAAGGTCAGCCGCCCCCACCTAATCCTCTGGTCTCGGCTACACAAAATCAATAGATAAGGGGACATGAGATGAGTGTTCTACTATAGATCTTTGGGCAATAGCCGAAGGGGTAAGAGAATGTGATAAGGCCATCTTCTGAATATGCAGTAACTCTGGGGAACAGGAAGCAGTCATAATGGAAAGTGTGCTGAGTATTGGGAAAGTGTTTTAAGGGAGCGTTTGACAGATGTGTTCTTCTTAAACAAAGAACAAAACTCTTAATCATGGGAGGAACAGACATACATTCAACACAATTATGCAACACCATGAGTTATTCATAAATTATGTTCACCTCATGTACTTCTAGTTTTGCATAACTTTGTGAACTAGGGATTTAGGACAGGAATAAAAGAAAAAAGTCAGGGAAGTAAATGAAGGTTTTGTTGCTAAATCTCATAAGTCAAAGAGAACTTCAGGATTTTGTGTCAGAAGTAGGTTGTTTCTTCAGCAATAGGGTCTTACACTTGAATTCTGGGAGACAATCAAGGGCTGCGGCAATAGCTTATATTATTTTGGGAGTCTCTCCAACTACCCTGACCAACAACTTGAGGGAAGGTTTCCCTGGCCTGGCACTAAGATTTTTGTTAACTAACATTCAACTATGCATATCCTTTCTCTCTCTCCTGCCCCCCCTATATATATCACATATATAGTGTATATTTTTCAATAGGCTTGTGGATGGCTACATTTCCTTTGGTTTTTCATAGTACCTAAGCATTATTTATCTCTTTCCTCTGTCTCCCCATGTATAACTCTCCCTATCCTTTCCCCAGTTAAAGTAACCCCACTTTTCACCATTTTTCTTTAGATAATAACTGTGTCCTACTATCTCCCTCTCTCTCCCGAGCTCATTCTTCCCCTGTACGCCCATGGTTCTTTCCATTTTCCTTGCTCATGTGATTACATGAGGATATATACTCACATCTGAGGATTTGAAGCTAGGAACCACAAATGAGAGAGAATATGCATCACTTACTTTTCCGAATCTGTGTTAACTCAGTAAAACAGTTTTTAGCTCCATTCAGCCACCTAAAGTTTTATGACTTTGTTTTATCTTTACCATTGAGTAGAATTCCACTGTATAAATGTACCACATTTTCACTATGGATTTCATGTTGAGGGACACTTAGTTTGCTTCCATTTCCCAGTTATTGTAAAAACAGTAGAAACAAACATAGCTGAGCAAGTATCTCTGTAGTAGGATATTGAGTCCTTTAGGCATATGTCAAGAAGTGGTATAGATGAATCATTTGGTAGATATACATTTAGTTTTTTAAGTGCTCTCCACACTGATTTGCATAGTGTTTGCACCACTTTGCAATCCACCAGCAGTGAACGAGTGTTTTCCTTTCTCTATACCCTTGCCAGAATTAGATATCATTCATTCTCTTGATCTTGGCTATTCTAATTGAGTTAAGATGAAATTTTAAAGTAGTTTTAATTTTAATTTTCATAATTACAAAGGATGTTGAATATTTTTAAGGTGTTTCTTGGCCATTCTTATTGCTTTTTTTTGAGAATGCTTTTCAGATCTTAGCCCATTTTTTAATATGTTTTCTGGATTTTGGTATCTGAGTTCTTTGTTTATTCTTGAAATTAATCATCTATCAGATGTGTAGAAGACATGATTCTCTCCCACTCTGTAAGCTTTTCTGTTCGTCTAATTGATGTTTCCTTTGCTGTACAGCAACTTCTTAGTTTAATGGGGTACCATTTGTCAATTGTTGATCTTAATTCCTGAGTTAATGAAGTCTGATTTAGAAAGTCCTTTCTTCCACTTATAGGGTACTATCTATGTTTTCTTCCAACAGTTTCAGGATTTCAGCTTTCACATTGAGGTATCTGATTCATTTGGAGTGGATTCTTGTGCAAGGAGATAGATATGGGTCTAATTTCATTCTTCTACACATGGAGATCCAGTTTTTCCAGGACCGTTTGTTGAAGATGCTGTCTTTCCTCGAATGTGTGTTTTTGCATCTTTATCAAACAGCAGGTAGTTGAAGTGCAAACTCATATTTGGGTCTTCTGTTTTGTTCCTTTGATCTAAAACTCCATTGGCAGAAGCCAACATCCTCCTGTTTTTATTATAGCTTTATAATATAAAAAAGAAATTTGATATGGTAATCCCTCTATCATTGTTCCTTTTTGCTCAGGATTGCTTGAGCTATGTGGGGTTTTCTGTAGTTCCATATGAATTTTAGGATTTTTTTTCTCTTTCTGTGAAAATTGTCATGAAGATTTTGAATGGGATTGCACTGAATCTGTAAGTTTCTTTATAGGATGTGTAGGATGGTCACTTTCACAAAACTGAATAGAAATTACACTGAATCTGTAAATTTGTTTAGAGGATGCATAGGATGGTCACTTTCACAAAATTAAGTATGCTAACTGATAAACATGGGAGGTCTTTCCATCTTCTAGTGCTTTCTTCAGTTGCTTTCTCCAAAATTTTAAAGTACAGACACTTAATGTCTTTGGTTGGGTTTATTCCCAGATATTTTATTTTATTTTATTTTACTTTATTTTATTTTACTGAGGCTACTATGAATTAAAGTGTTTTCATGATTTCTTTCTCCAACTGTTTCTTATTGGCACATAGAAATGCTAGTGATTTGGGTAAACTGATTTTGTATTCTGCCACTATGCTGAAAGTGTTATTTCTAGAAGTTTTCTGGAGAAATGTTTGGGATCTCTTATATATAGTATAATATCATATCAACTGCAAATGTGGTTAGTTTGACCTTTTTCAATTAGTACCCCTTTAATTTCCTTCTCTTGTCTTATTGTTCTAGCTAGGGTTTCAAGAACTATATTGAAAAGGAGTGGGAATAGTAGACAGCCTTGCCTAGTTCCTGATTTTATTGGGAATGCTTCCAGTTTTCTCCATTTAGAATGATGTTGGCTGTTGGTTTGTTCTATATAGCCTTAATTATGTTAAGGAATATTCCCTCCAGTCCAGTTTCATCTAGGAGTTTATTCATGAAGGTATGTTGGATTTTGTTAAAGTCATTTTCTACATCTATTGAAATGATTCTGTGATTTTTGTATTTAAGTCCATTTATATGATTTATTACATGTGTTGACTTACATATATTGAACCAGCCCTTCATCTCTTTAATAAGGAAATCTTGACCAAGATACATAATGTCCTTGATATGTGTCTTTATGCCATTTTCCAGTACTTAATGAAAATTGTATATTTATGTTTATTAGAAATATGTTCATATGTTCATCTATGCTCATATATATACACATATATATTTGATATGTTACCTGGTTTTGGTATTAGAGTAAGTAATACTGGCTTTGTAGAATGAGTTTTGGAGTTATCACTCTGTTTCTATATGAAAATTTAAGCAGTATTGGCTATAGTTCTTCAAAGGTCTGGAAAAATTTTCCTGTGACTTCATCTGGACATGGATTCTTTGTAGTTGGGAAGTTTTGTATTACTTTTTTGATCTCCTTTATGTTATGTGTCTGCTTAAGTTGTTAATCTCTTTGTGGTTTAACTTTTTTGCTTTCATTGAATCTAGAAGTTGATCCTTTTAAGTTTTTCCAAGTTAAGCGAGTTCAGGTTTTTATTTATTTATTAAATATTTTATTTATTATTTTTATTTTATGTGTACAAGTGTATTGCCTGCATATAGGTGAGTGCACCCGTGTCATGCAATGCTGCAGAGGTCAGAAGAAGGGATCGTATTCCCCTGGAATTGGAGTTAAGGATGGTGTGTAGCTGCCATGTGGGTGCTGGGAATCAAACCTGGGTTCTCTGCAAGATCAGTCAGTGCTCTTAACTGCTGAGCCAACTATCCAGCTCTGAGTTTAGGTTTTTAAATTTTCCCCTTATAATGTTCTGAATTTCTTTGTTGTCTGTTCTGTTTCCCTTTTCATCTCTGATTTTATTGATTTGGATTTGCTCTTTCTTTCTGTTGGTTAGTTGGGATAAGAGTCTATTTATCTTGTTTATCTTGCTAAAGAACTGGCTTTTAGATTCACCGATTCTTTGTATTTTTTTCTTTGTTTCTATTTTATTAATTTCTGCTTTGATTTTTATTATTTTTGTCTTCTGAGTTTGCATTTGCTTTCTTCTTGTTTTTACAGAATCTTGAGTTGTACATTAAGCCATTTATTTATGCTCTTTCTGATTTTTTAGTGAAGGTGCTTGAAGCTATAAGCCTCCCTCACAAGACTGTTTTTAATTTATCCCAGAGATTTTGCTATGCTGTATTATATTCACTTAGCCCCGGGAACACTTCTATTTCTTTCTTGATTTCTTCTTTGACCAATTCATCATTTGGGAGTGTGTTGTTTAATCTCCATGAGTTCCTGTAGTCACTATGGCTTCTTTGCTATTGATTTTAAGTTTTTTTGTATCATGGTCTGATAGAATGCCATGAATTATTTCAAGTTTTTTATTTGTTGAGGTTTTCTTGTGCCCAGTCTGTGATCTATTTCAGAGAAACTTCCACAGATTGCTGAGTAGAATGCGTATTCTTTGGCGCTTGGGTGGAATTTTTTTTTCTAAATTTTATTTTTATTTTTTA
>NW_008341810.1:2270660-2271493 GCF_000622305.1 Nannospalax galili | reverse complement strand
TCACATGGGCTTGGGAGGAGCCCCTGGCTCCTTTCTTTTACCAGTTCCACCTATGTGAACATAAGTCAAAGGTCCTGCTTTACCATGGCTGGCTTTGCTTGGAAGCATGGAGGAGATGATTCCTCTGTGTTGACCCTCCTCTTTGTAGACTGGACACTGGTTCAAGTCCATCTGGTGGGGTCTCCTCAGCCTCCTTGTCCAAGGGGACAAGTGACCCACCACCATTATAGGACATTTTGAGAGATGCTCATAGTCCCCAGAAATTAGTCGACCTAGGAGGGCAAGCAGAAAAAAGTGTCCTTTATGTCCCTCTGACCAAATTATTATAGACCTCAAAGTATGTCTGTTAAACACTCAAGAAGACTAGTTCCACCAGTCTGGTATTTTTAATTACTGTGTGTCATGTAGATAAATTTTAGGCAAAGACCAGTTGTTCTCAGATAAACTTTACCTAGACATATATTTCTTGATCTCCTATGTATAATTTGTCAGGAGGTTGTAGGAGTAATATGGTTCTCACTGGTTTTCAAAGCTAGCTAGGCATTGTTTATCTCTCACATTGTCTCCCCCCTCCATCATGGTTTTCCCTCTTAAGGTGCCCCCATTTCCCCCCCTTCTCCCTTAATAATACATTTCTCCTATGTTCCAACCTCTCTTGGGCTCCTTCTTTCTGTTTATCCCCTCGGTTCTTTGTATACCCTTCCTTCCCCCCTCCCTTAGACTAACCCAATTTTTATCCATATCTCCCTTATTAAGGCCTGTTTCCTACTGTTCTTCTCTTTCAGGTTGTTTTTTTCCTTTAGCTCCCCATTTCCTTTCCACTATCCTGGTTC
>NW_008341810.1:2269618-2270287 GCF_000622305.1 Nannospalax galili | reverse complement strand
TGTTTTTCACATCTACTAATTATTAAGGAGCAAATTTTTATGCTTTGAAGAATTATTATTTTTATTTATTTATTTTTACACCCACTTCCCAAATGGCACCCTCCCATAGACTCCCTCCCCCACTAAAGCCCTTATACTCTGCTGTCCCTGCTACTGTCTGCTGTGTTGTCAGAACCCCCAGCCATTCCCCAATACTTGCCATTCTGGTCTTTTAAGATGTTTCATACCATCTTTAGTTCTTCTTTTGAGAACTCTCTGTTCAGCTCCATAGTCCATCTTTTAATTGGGTTGCTTCTTGTCTTGGTTCTGTTTTTTTGAGTTTGTTATAAATTCTGATTATTAAACCTCTGTCAGATGTGTCGCTGGTGAAGGTTTTCTCCCATTCTGTGGATTTTCTGTTTGCTTCCTTGGTTGTCTCCTTTGATGTACAGAAGCTTTTAAGTTTAATGAGGTCCCATTTGTTACACATGCACTTGTTTCCTGAGCAATTGATGCTCCGTTTAGAAAATCCATTCCTTTGCCTATATCTTGTAGGTTTTTCCCAATTTTTTCTTCTAATAGTTTCAGAGTTTTAGGCATTACATTGAGGTCTTTGAGCCATTTGGAATTGACTTTTGTGCAGGGTGAAAGATAGGGGTTTAGTTTCATTCTTCTACAAGTGGAGATCCA
>NW_008341810.1:2266991-2267565 GCF_000622305.1 Nannospalax galili | reverse complement strand
GTAAGTTAATTTTGTAACCTGCCACTTTACTGAATGTGTTAATAATTTCTAGGAGTTTTTGGGTGGAATTTTTGGCGTCCCTTAGATGTAATATCATATCACCTGCAAAAAGTGATAATGTGATCTCTTCTTTTCCAGTTATTACTCCTTTAATTTCCTCCTCTTGTCTTATTGCTCTTACAAGAATTTCAAGTACTATGTTAAAGAGAAGTAGAGATAGAGGACAGCCTTGTCTGGTTCCTGATTTCAATGGGAATGCTTCCAATTTTTCTCCATTTAGAATGATGTTGGCTGTGGGTTTGTTGTATATGGTTTTAATTATGTTGAGGTATGTTCCCTCCATTCCAATTGCCTCTAGGACTTTGACCATAAATGAATGTTGAATTTTGTCAAAGACTTTTTCTTCATATATTGAGATGACCATGTAGTTCTTGTCTCTGAGCCCATTTATATGATTTATGACATTTATTGGCTTACATATACTGAACCATCCCTGTGTCTCTGGGATAAAGCCAACTTGATCATGGTGGATGATCTTTTTGATGTGTGTTTGTATGCACTTTGCAAGTATCTT
>NW_008341810.1:2266081-2266645 GCF_000622305.1 Nannospalax galili | reverse complement strand
AGATATCTGTCCATTTCTTTTAGGTTTTCAAATTTAGTAGCATATAGGTTTTTAAAGTATTCCCTTATAATGTTCTGTATCTTTCTGGTGTCTGTTGTGATGTTTCCCCTTTCATCTCTTCTTTTGTTGATTTGGAGGTGCTCTTTCTTTCTTTTGGTTAACTGGGCTAGCAGTCTGTCAATCTTGTTTATCTTTTCAAAGAACCAGCTCTTGGATTCACCCATTTTTTGTATTGTTTTATTTGTTTCTGTTTCATTAATTTCTGCTCTGAAGTTCGTTATTTCTTATTGTCTTCTGGGTTTGAGTTTTACTTGTTGTTGCTTTTCAAGTATCTTGAGTTGCAATGTTAAGTCAGTTATTTGTGTTCTTTCTGTTAATGTTTAATGTAAGCACTTAGAGCTGAAAACTTCCCTCAAAGGACTGCCTTTAATGTGTGCAGATGTTTTGTCGTGTTGTATTGTCCTTTTCATTTAATTTCAGGAATACTTTTATTTCTTTCTAAATTTCTCTTTTGACCCATTCATCATTCAGGAGTGTGTTGTTTAATCTCCATGTGTTCATGTG
>NW_008341810.1:2218620-2264719 GCF_000622305.1 Nannospalax galili | reverse complement strand
CATATTCCATTCTTGTGATTTCTTAAATTTTTCATAATCTTTGCATGAGTGTTCTAGTTTGACCACTTTATCTTCCAGTCTTGATACTCTGTTTTCTATTTCATTCATCCTATTGGTGAGGCCTTCTCCTGTCATTTCTAATTGGCTTACGGAGTGTTTCACTTCTTTCTTCATTTCAGCCTGAGTATTCTTCAATATTTCTAGCTCTTTTCTGAATTCATTCAGAATTTTATCCCTATCTTCCTTCAGTTCTATGATTTCTTTTTTTGTGTGTTCTTTAAATTCACTGAATTCTTTTATCATGTTTATAATTGTTCTTTTGCGTTTTGTGTCCTGCATTTTTTTCTAGGGGGTTCTCATTGTACTCCTCTAGAGCACTATTGGTATTTGGTGGGGATATGTTATTTTGGTTTTTCATGTTATTGTTTTCATGTTATTGTTTTTTCATGTTATTGAATTTCTTTTGTAGTTTCTGATTCTTTTGTGAGACTCAGGCCTTCAAGTTTAGGTCTGCTTCTTTTGTGAACTTTATGTGTCTTTGTGGTTTACTTTTTGGGCATGAAAAGCTGGTTCATCTAAGCTTCTGGTTCTCTCTTTTGATCTTATATTGGAGTGGCCAGATTGCTTTTGTCTTCAGGAGATCCCACACAGGCCCAATTCAGCTGAGGGTCAGCTATTTTCAGGCTTTCTCCTAGGGTCTGGATCCCTCCAGGAATGATTTTCACCTCAGGAATTTGGTGGTTAGCCTGGCCTGGGAGCCTGGCCCAGGAAAGATGCTGGTGTATGGCAGCTGGTGGCTGTGCCACCCAGAGATGCAAAGGCTGATGGGGTGGAAAGAGGCCCCAAGGACTCCTGGGGACTGCACTGAGGAGCTGGGTTGTTCTGTATGCAAAGGATCAGGAAGAGGAAAGGTCAGCCCTTGTGTCCCAGAAAGAGGCTCGTGGGTGGTGTAGGCCCAGTGAAGCAGAGGGAGGTGAAGGTGGGGCCAGGCCCAGAAGCAGTGCTCCTGGGGCCCAGAGAAGGCACTATGTTGGTCTGGATGAAAAGGATCAGGAAGCAGTTTTGATTCCCCATGTTTCTGGGGCCCTGAGACAAGGAATGAGGCAGGGCCCAAACTCGAGGAGAGAATTGCGGGGGAGACGGGAGGGTGAATGGGTCTGGGGGAGTCAAGGCATGGAGGGCACAATGGACTTACACTGGAGACAAGCCTGCAGGTAGGAGAGAGTCCTGCAGAGGGTGGTACAGGCCCAGGGAAGCAGAGGGAAGGGAGGGCCGGGCCAGGCCCAGAAGCAGTGCTCCTTGGGCCCAGAGAAGGCACTACATTGGTCTGGATGAAAAGGATCAGGAAGCGGTATTGGTTCCCCAGATGTCTGGGGCCCCAAGACAAGGAATGGGGCATGGCCCAAACTCAGAGGAGAGAATGGTGGGGGAGATGGGAGGGTGAATGAGGTTGGGGGAGTCAAGGAACAGAGGGTGTGACGGACTTACCCTGAGAGAGGCCTGTGGGTAGGAGCTTGGGTGGAATATTTTACAGATGTCTGTTTATCCATTTGATGCATAATATCATTTAATTCAGATGTTTCTGTTTATTCTTTGTCCAGATTACTTGTCTATTGTAGAAGTAAGGTATTGAAATCACCTAATATAACTGAGTTAGGGTTAATCAATGTCCTGATGTCCAGTAGTATTCATTTTATGAAACTAGGTATGCCAGAGTTTGGTGCATATATGTTTATGATTGTAGGTTTCTGGCATTGAATACTCCCTTGATTAGAAAGAAGTGAACTTCTTTATCTCTTCTGATTAATTTTAGTTTGAAGCCTATTTTGTCAGACATTAAATTATCAACACCTGTTCGATCCTGTTGCCATCCTTGTTGCCTTGTTGTGCAACAAGATGAATTTTTTTCTTAATCCATTCAACTGGCCTGTGTATTTCAATTGGGGCACTGAGGTCATTAATATTTAAAGTTGTTATTGAAAGATGTGTATTGGCTCCTGCAATTTTAGTTTCTGTTTGTGTTCTTCTATTTTGTGTTTCTATAATTACAGCTTTACTTGTTTTCTTTCTGTGGCCTCTTGGGTATGGTTATTCTTTGTATTGTTTCCAGTTTTCTCTGTAGGGTTGTTTTGGTGGACATAAAAATTTTCAGCCTCTTTATATCATGGAAGAATTTTCTTCCTCCTTCCACTATGATAGATAGTTTTAATGGATACAATACTCTTCACTGGTATCTATGGTCATTTAGAATTTGGAATACAATGCTCCAGGTTTCTGGCTTTTAAAATAAGCTGTTAATTTGATGAATTTTCCTTTATATATAACTTGGTGTTTTTCTCTTGAAGCTTTCAGCACACTTTCTTTGCTCTGTATATTTAGGGTTTTTATTATGATATGCCATGTGGAGTTTCTTTTCTGGTTCTGTCTATTTAGTGTTCTTTGTGCTTCTTGTATCTGTATGTCTTTCATTTATGGAATTTTCTTCTATAATCCTGATGAAGATCTGGTCAATGCCATTAACCTGAGATTCCTCTCTTCCCTCTCTGCCTATTATGTATAGAAGTGGTCTTTTGATCAGATTTCACAGCTCCTGCATATCCCATTCCATGTTAAAAAAAAATCGTATTCTTTGCTAAAGTGGTCCAATTCTTCAACTTTATCTTCAAGTCTTTATATTCTGTTTTCGATTTGATTTATTCTGCCAGTAAGACTTTCTCCTGCCATTTCACATTTGTTTATTGAGTTTTAAATTCTATCTTCATCTCAATGTGAGTTTTCTTCAACATTTTTCTCTCTTTCATGACATTCGCATTTCAAATCTTGAGTTGTCTTTGTCATTTCATTCAGCTGTATGTTTGCATTTGATCTTAAGTCAGGAGTTTATTCCTATTGTCTTTGAGTTATTTGACTGTGTGTTCTTTAAAAAGTCCTTGAATTCTTTGCTCATGTTTATAATTGTTCTTTTAAGTTCTCTGTCCTAGGGTGCCTCTGGGTAGCTTTTATTATAGAACACTTCTGTAGTATTGGTAGAGTTCCGTGGCAACAAAATCTTGGTTTTCATATTATTTGTGTTTTTGCATTGTGATCTGGCCATATAGATTTCTTTTTTTGGTCGTTTGTCTGATATGAATTTCTAACTTATCTTTGTCGAATTGAAGATTGGTTCTGTTTTTATTGTTGTTGTAGCTTGGCTGATTTCTGATTAGATATAAACAGTTGGTCTGTCCTACAGCTTATCACTTTTGATTTTTGTTGTTATTGTTGTTTTTGGAGGGACAGAGTGCTTCCAGGCTTGTCCTGTGTGCTAGGTGGGCTACCTTGGATTATGAGTGTGGAGATGGAAGCAGGGTTTACTGGTCTTAGCTTGCTTCTGAGAAAATCTGGAGCTGGAACAGTTTTAGGCAGGACAAGTCCTAGAGTGTGGAAATGAAAAAGGAGTTGATGTTTTCTAACTAGCTCAGCATGGTGGTTTGGAGCCTGAAAACCAAGCAGCAAGTTTGGGGTGTTGTTCCAGAGAGGAAGATGGTGAAGGAGTGGGTGGGGTTTTAATTAGCTTAATAGGCTAGTCCAAGCTCTCCTGCAGTGAATTTCTGGCCTATTTCTGAAGTAGGAAATTCGTTATGGGTTGGTTGGGTACCTGATTATCTCAGAAAGGTGGTCCAGAGCCCATGAGTAGTGGGTTCCTAGCTAGTCCCAAAGGGGGAAGATGGTGAAGGAATGGGCAGGTTCTGACTAGCTCAGTGGGGTGGATCAGATCCCAGAAGCAGAAGGTTCAGGACCTGGTCCCAAGTGGGCCAGGTTCTGCATAGCATGCCAGGCTAGTCTGGAGCTCTTCAGCAGTATGTTCTTGGTCCAGTCCCACAGTGGGACCATTGCACCCTTGATCTAATAATAGTTGTGATTACCAGCACAAGACATGCACTAGACCTAGACTGGGCTCTCAGCATACTGGTGTGGGTGGTGTGAAGAAGAGTACTTTTCTCTTGAGCATCTACAGGCAGTTAGTAATTGCTGGGGGAGGGAGAGGCATTTCTTTCTGTGATATAGCCATGGGTAGGTGCCCGGGTTCTATAAATAATCACTCACCTAAGACCCTGCAAGTAACTTTAATTCAATTCAGTAGCTCATCAAAAAGAGACGCTGAGATGCACCAACATCTCAGTGTTATTAGCAAAAGCAAGTCTTTCTGTAAGAAACAGTATGTTTTAAAATGAAATGGAGATCTTTTTTTAAAGGTTAAAAACTCATTCAGTTTTATGTCTTACAGGGCTTATACTGAGTTCAATATTGTATAACTGTATTAATTCAACAATGAACCCAAAAACATTATAGCCACTTTTGAAAGAGATGCATATTTGCTCTGGAAACTGTTATTGAGTATGCTAAGGCTGTAATGAAATGCTTCTTCTCAAAAAAAAAAAAAATACAGTAAGAAAATAAAAATATTTTTTTTTAAAAAGAAAAAAAAATAGAAAGAGGCCAGGTGTGATGGTGCACACCTTCAATCCCAGCACTTGGGAAGCAGAGGCAAGTGGATCTCTATGAGATCAAGGCCAACCTGGTCTGCATAATGAGTACCATGCCAGCTGGGGATACGGGGAGACCCTGTCTCAAAACAATAACTACAACAACAAAAGAGTTTTTACAATGAAAAAAAGGAAATAGATTTACCCCCTGTGGTTTTCTAAGTTGCATTTCTAAAGGTCTCTAAGGACCTCCACCCCCACCCCCCCTTCTTTCTAACATTACCAAAAAATGTAGTTTACAAGATGTTAAAAGGTTGGCAAACTGGGACTGGAGAGATAGCTCAGCAGTTAAGAGCACTTATTGTTTTTTCAGGGGACCTGAGTTTTATTCCCAGCCATATGGGCCTGCAACTATAACTACAAGGGATTTGATACCCTCTTCTAGCCTCCAAAGTGTGCAAATACACATACAAATACACATATTAATAAAAATTAAATCTTTAAAATAAAAAAAGAAAGAAACAAAGAAACAAAGAGGACATGAAAGTGGCAGGATTAGATGGGAAGGAAAATCCATGGGGTGAATATTATCAAACTACTTTATAATATGTATAAAATACCATAATGAAACCCATTATTATGTATAATTAACATATGCTAATGAAAGGGTCCTAAAATCATCAACAGCAAAAAAAACCAATATTGCCACTGATACCAATCCTGCACGTCATGTGAGACCCTGACTCATCTAACCGCTTCTTTCTGCTTCTGTAATCTGCTTGGCTTAAAATGGCACTAACTCGATTTTTACTAGCTGTTTCAGGCAAGCCTGGGCATGCCCAGGCATGTTGTAATCTTCAGTTACCACCCATCCTGGAAAGCTATAGATCAAGCAAGCCCAGGCATATAGCAGCCTTATAAGGTAAAAACAGAAACTTCTGGCCCCACAGATAACAGTCAGTACATTCCAATGCCCTAAAGATGGCCCCTACCAGTAAGAATCCTCCCTGTACTCAGGCCATAGGACCATCCAATCATTTTAAAGGATGCTTGGTGAAAACAGGCTTCTGTGAAACTTCCCCATGAAAACCTACCCCACCCTAGAACGGGCCTCTCGCAGTACAGATGCACTGCGTCATTGAAATCTGAGGGCCCGAGCTTAAGCCCGAATAAAGGCTCTTTGCTTTTGCATGCTCTCCGGACTCCTTGGTGGTCATTGGGGGTCACAGGATCAGGGTGCAACATTATCCTTGTTTTTCTACCTTTGGTCTTGAGCACCTAGAAGCTCCATGAGACTTCCATCTTACAACCCCACCTTGAAGAGATTCTCTACTGTTCCAGATTCTTACCATCACTACTTCCCAGTAACGTTTTTTAAAATACATTCTGTTGGGTGACTGTAAGGCACATATAATGTGAACCATACCTCATAGGCACGTTTTGAAAGCTTGGTCCCCAGCTGGCAGAAACTTTAGGAGGTAAGATCTAGTTGGCAGAAGGAGGTATCCTTAAGGACTTTGTCTTGTGCCTATCCTCTCAGGTGCTCTGCTTCCTGCCTACTATAAGGTGAGTAGCCTCTGTCATATAACCCCTCCACCATGATGCTCTGCCTCACCATGAGGCCAGAATCAGTGGAGCCGAGGCCTTTGGTCTGAAACCACAAGTCTAAAATCTTTCTTCCCCTCAGGTTGCTTTAGCCAGGTAATCGATCACCATGATGAAAATTGACTAATACATATATGCAAAAGACTTGGGGAAAGTGATTTTTTAAAAAATATTTTATTTCTGCAAGTTCATCTACTGAGGTCTAGTCAGCCTATCTAGAGTCCCTCGCTTTAGAAAGATCAGCTCTTCATTACCTAGCAGTAATCAGTTGTCAATATTTCTTCAGCCAAGATTGGGGTCTACTGTCCATTTCCCCATTCTGTAAAAATACATAAAAATTCAATAAAAACAAATAAAAAATATTTTATTTGTAATTTTTATTTTATGTGTATGAATGTACTGCCTACATGTATGTAAGTACACCCATGTCATGCAATGCCCATAGAGGTCAGAAGAGGTCATGAATCCCCTGGAACTGGAATTACAGATAGTTGTTAGTCTCCATATGTGTGCTGGGAATTGAACCCAGGTCCTCTGCAAGAGCAGTCAGTTTCTTAACCCCTGAGTTATCTCTCCAGCCTGGGGACAGTGATTTTTTTACTTTAATTTCTGTGATATTTTTTGATGGCACTGTCTAACTTCAGATGTATCACAAGGAATCCCTAAAACATTGAAGAGAAAATTAAGGTCGATCCTAATTTTAAGAAGACTGATAAAAAACTGTGGATTGCCTGATTCCCTTTTCGACTCTGGACTACTGCTTCAGGAAAGTTTACAAAAGGTTATCAATGCTTCTTTGTGAGCCGTGAACAGTCTCCATATGAAATTCTACATAATTGGCTTCATAGAACTTTGTTCTTCTTCTTATGCTCGTGCTGTTTTTGATGGTTTTTGGTTTTCCCCACTTTTTCAAGTCACGTAGACTAGTCTATGAGACTCAAACCACCAAACAATCAATGTGACATTAAGCCACTGAATTTGAATTTGAAGCCTATAACTCTCAAGTGTGTGTTTTAATGGGCACAGATATGTAACAAGGACTTAACAACTCAACAGGTTTCACTATTGGAAACTTCCTCAGCATCATAAAGTTAGTTACCTACACTGTGGCCTATCAAGCAGACACTGTAGATATTACTGTTAGTAAATCATGTAAAAATGATTTTATTAGTCAGATTCTTTAACAACTATAGATTGGTTTGAATCAGTAAGGTAACAGCTCCATTTCTGGGACAATGGAAATATTTAAAAGGAAATGAGTTTTCTTTTCTTGATTTTCTACTTGTGTGACACATGAGGCCCCCTAAGGTTATTGGGCTAAAAGTTCGCTGTTATTAGAAAAAAATTCTGAAAAAAAAAATGTTAACTGCATGTTAACTCTGTTATAAGCATCCCTTGATATTTTTCCTTTGAAGTGAAAAAAGTTGTCTGACATACATAGATAGTTGGGTTGCTTGATTGACAGCTGTCAGGTACTTTCTGTCACCTTTCTACAATGGTAGCTATAAGAGTGACTAGAACCAAGGGATTGCCTCAAGGCAGGCAAGAACAGAGGACTGATCAGAACCAGTTCTGTTATCATCAAAGTCCCCAAGTCTAGCAAGACTGTGAAGGCTATTCCTGTCACTGCTCACAGAGTGACAGAAACTTAGGCCCTGCCATTTTCACAAAGGTCTGGGAGTTGACAGTCAAGCAGTTGCTCTGACAGCAGTTCCTTAAGTTGTGTTAGAATAATAGAGATTGCTTTAAACCCCTCAGTTGTTCAGGGAGATTCTAACTAAGCCACCAACACCTGGAGGTAACAGGTCAGAGCAACTTCATTCCAGTTCTGGTAACGACCCCATCACAGCTGTTGCTCAACCCTGGTGGTGGTGCATCAGGAGACTTTGCCTTGACCATGACAGCTCCAGAGGACATTTTGATGACCCTGTATTCCATATAACCCTGCCCATGGCCACTATGCACTTCATAATATCTGTCCTCATTGTGACTTGGAAGAAGCACATCCCCCATTCCTGAAAGCTTACTGTGCATGCACAGCTCAGTGTATATGCAACACATTTTTTGCTCTGCAGCAACAACTAGGAGATCTCCCTGTAAGTGCTGCCCTTGTGCTACAGCATAGGCCCTAATAAACCCTCATGTGAGTGTTTCTATTGCTTACTTGCATACTTTCATAACACGCAGAGTGGGCTGAGTTGATTGCACAAAGAACAGGTGGCCCTTCAGACTTCCAGCTCTGGGCGTACTCAGCAGCAGTGAAAGGGTGACAGAACAGTTGGAGGGGCAGATCTGGACATGAGACTAGTAAGACGAGGCCATGACGGCTATGGACTTGTTGAGAAGAGGTGATAGAAAACTGAAAGGCAAAGGGCTTAAGACCCGAATCTAAAGATGGTGAAACAACAGAGAGTGGACACTGGGTAAGCTCTGCTTCTTTAGCTTTGATATGAAAATAATGACACATATTTAGTTAATTAGGTTCATTTGATTAACAGGAATGCTAATCTTTTTTAAAAAATTTTATTTATTTTTATTTTATGTGTATGTGTGTATTGCCTGCGTGTAGGTAAGTGCACCACTGTTGTGCAATGCCCACGGAGGAGAGAAGAGATCGGATCCTCTGGAACTGGAGTTACGGACAGTTGTTAGCTGCCTTGTGGATGCTGGGATTCAAACCCTGGTCTTCTGCAAGAACAACCAGTGTTCTTAACCACTGAGCCATCTCTCCAGCCCCAGGAATGCTAATCTTAAGAGTAAGAAGAACACATTGGAGTTGATTAAGGGGCTATTTTATATGTCATTTAACATGATTGTTGAGGCATAATGATGATAGCTAGCAATGACTGGGGTTTATTTATTGAGAGATTGCTATGCTTCAGTAATATTCTAACCCTCTCACCCTATTAATTTATTTAATCTCTATAATGACTCTGTCCATTATGTCCATACAGAAGTTGAGCAGCTTTCCCAAATTGCCAGGGAATGCCAAAGCCAGAAATTGAACCTGGTTTCTCTTATTCTAGAGATACCCCACTCATATTTCTAACCTTCAGCCTCCTTGTGGACCACACTGACTCAAAAGGATCTACTACATGTTGCAGAGTCCTCAGTCTAAACATTTGTGGCCCACCTCATGCTTCAGCATTCAGTTCAACTGGGACTCCATTTATCTGCATCTCTCACCATGAACTCCTTCATTCTTGCTCTACCTACCTTTCTGAACTTGGTCAATTTCCTTTCTCACAACCTCAGTGACCCTTCATAACGTTGCCCAACACAACCATTTCTCTATAAATATTTCCATTTCCGTCTTTGCTACAAACTCCTTGATTCTCTTAGGACTCTAGGAAGTTTATCAGATTCTAAGATGTATTTTGATTCCAGAACAGGTCCAGTTTTCTTGGTCACATCATAGGTCATGTTGTTTGTTTTGTCGGTAAATCATCCAATCATCTTATCCTGTGCTAGATATAATATTGTTTAAGGATTCTGAATTAAGCACTTGACTGGAACTTTTAAATTGGAAAAACTTATGGATATCTTGGGAATCACAACTAACACACATACCATCACAGAATTTCTATGATGAAGTAGACATCACTTAAGACATTATAGATGCACTGAATAATAAAATCATGACCCTTGGGGCTGGAGAGATGGCTCAGTGTTTAGGAACACTGGTTGTTCTTGCAGAAGACCTGTGTTTGAATCCCAGAACCCACATGACACCTAACAACTATCTGTAACTCCAGTTCCAGGGGATCTGATGGCCTCTTCTGTCTTCCGTGGGCATTGCATGACATGGATGCACTTACCTACATGCAGGTAATACACTCATACACATAAAAGAAAGAAAATAAATAAATAAATAAAAAATTTTTATAAAATCATGGCCCTTTAAATCAGGCATTATTATTATTTCTATTTTACAGATGGCGATACTGAGTCTTCTAATGTTTCCCAAGGGTCCATGGCAAGAAAATAGCAGAACAGACACTTAGAACATTTGACGTTTTTAGTGAACTAAACTTGAAGTTTCCTTTGCACGTTTATTTTATTTAAAAGTCTATGCTCCTTTTTTACCTGGCATAAACAGAACACTTGAAAGTCACCACCACTGTCAATATTAGACACATGTCAAAGACTGTCACTTAGCCAGAAAGTTGCTTTGGAGTAACTGTGTAATATTATACAACATGACAAGCTCTCATCCACAGTGGCAACGTTAAAGCCAGGGACATGTGGCTTGTGTAAAACCCCAAACCCATTAGCTGAAATCCCAGGACCAGAAGGCTGAAGAATTAACCACCCAACCCAATATGGTCTCCCCTGGATAGCAGAGGCCTGCTCTGCATGGGTAGGTTATTTTCATTCTAGGCAAAATGTGTGCTGATATTCAGCTTTCTGTGCTGGAGCTGGCTGGGCACATTTTCTTCTCAGTGTGGATTGGATGAGGGAGGTGAGAAGCAAACAGCAAATTCTTGGCAGCCAAAGACAGGCAACAACAGAGGAAGAGAGGAGAGCTGTCAGAGGACTCAGGAAGAGTCATTTGATTTGGGGGATTTTCCTGCCATTTTTCTTCAGTGATCAGCCTGCTGTTTGAAAGTATCCTTGTGATATATGAGGGGTAAGAGGGAATCCTGAGAATTAAGAGACCTGAAGGGGTCATCTGATTGCTTCTTAGACTTTATACTGTATATTGCAACCTTAGCCAGAGTGTTAGCAGGTAAGATACTTCTAGGAAAAGGAGCATCCATAGTGTAGGAAAAAAAAAAAGATTCAAAAATGATGAAAAATAACTCACAATTCTATGTAACAATAAGGTTCTAAGTCATAGTACACTGAAGTAAGATTTAACGTGTGTGTGTGTGTGTGTGTGTGTATGTGTGTGTAGTATCTTCTTTCTATTTGCAATACTGAAGTCAATAGTATGCAGCATACATGTGCCTTGAGTCATCGAGACAGAATGGCTCCCATCAATTGTTCTTCAAATGAAGTCCAGGATACGTCCCACCACATGCCCCACCTACGTCTCCCCTTGCCTATTCGTTTTACTTGAATCACATGCCTATTCCCAATCCAGTGACTTGTGGAGGTTTTGTGGGCTGTGGTGATTAACTTGGATGAACTAAGAGATACTCGTGCTAAGGATGAAATCATCTTAAACCATACAATGAAATTGGGTAGGAAAGTAGTTTTCAATGAATCCTGCTGGCCACTAGAGAAGAAATACCAGGAGAGAAGGCAAATTCAGATCCCATGAGGTCCAGCCCCATCTCTAAGAGTATTGCAAATCTCCTCAATAAGCTCCTCTGAGCATGTAACTTTAGCTCAGCTTTGATGCTGCTCCAGATGAGAAAAATGAAATCCAAGCATCTCGTTTGGTATACAAAATCTGTTATGAACTGCTTCCTATCTACCTATACCTCATCCACAAACAATCATACGACTCTCTTGTCCAACCTGCTCTTGGCTCATTGTTCACCACTCTTAAAAGATCAGCACATACATCCCCTCTAGGGACCTGTTACAGTTTAGCCATCTTGGACTGCTATGTGTATTCACAGCGACCTCAGTTTTCCCTCCGTCACAGAAACAGCCTGCAGCACTGATGGGCATATTTTTCTTTCCTTCAAGATTTCCTTCAAGGAAAGATCCAAGGCCTTAACCTGGTTCCAAAAGGCATAATACAGATATTTGGTCACTGAAGACACCTTTTCTGAGTGATTCCATTTGTCAATACACTTTCACTGTGTCCAAAGTTTCAGCCCGTAAATACAAGGTCAAACCATAGAGCCTGTTCACTACAAAATAACAAGAATTTGAGCCAGGCATGATAGACACACCTTTAATTTCAGCACTTGGGAGGGAGAAGCAGGTGGATCTCTCCGAGATAGAAGCTATCTAGTCTACATAGCCAGTTCTGGCCAGCTGAGGCTACAGAGAGAACTTGTCTCAATAAAACAAAAATAAAGTAAAAACAACAACAGCAAAAAAATCCAAGGAGTTATACTGAAAAGAGCATGATAAAGATCTTCATGGGATTTAATTTTCTGTCACTGAACCTTCTTTCCATCACCTATAAAAGAAGGTGATTTCCAAGGTTTGCTATTAAAATATTATCTATATTCAGTATACTCCACCAAGTTCTTACTACCTTTGTTGTCGCAACGGATGCTAGATAGGTTGAGAGTGGTTAATTTTTACTCAAAGATGCCTGTGAGAATCTCAGGACACTGAACCACAGAACATGTGGCAATTCTGTGTGCACCTCTAGTCATGATTCTGTTAAGCAGGATGAATGTTTAACAATGGATATTTTAAGTGGAAATTTACTGAGTTTAGTACGAACCTAAGTCTAGTTTGCTACTCTGGCATTATTTTATTTCAACTCACTGCCAAATAAATTTGTACCCAATTTTTAACTAATATTTAATGCTGGAAAGCTTGTGGTACATAATTTGTATTAGTATCTATGATATATTAGCCTAATTAATTGCAAACTAACTTACAATTATAAAAACAAATGAAGAAAAGGAGACTTTTCTTCTGTGCCGGCTTCCACTCACTGTCATTTTTTTGGGGTCTTTTTGCTCAGTTGCTAATTCAATAATATGTACTGGGTTGCCCAGCCATTAGTGTGAATTAACAGCCCTCCACTGTAATTCATTGTAATTCACCAGAGATGAAGTTTTGATAAATGGAGAGCGAGTTTTTAACAAAAACCATTGTGATGTAGCCAAGTTCCAGGGAAGTCTAGGTCCCTTTGGTAATTCTGCTTTCTTCTCCTTCGTTGCTCCACTCTGCATCCTTTATTATCTCACGAAAGAAAAAAAGAAGAAAAAAGGTGAAATAAATTAAATGAAATCCTTAAAAAAACAGCCTGTAGACTTTAACCTGGATTTTCATAAACTTAACATTAGTAAAGAGTTCAGGTGATTAGAGGAAGGGCTTCTAATCAATTCAGACAGATAAGATCACAGTCATAATTGCTTTGGTTGTTATTATTTCCTTCACATTCACTTGTACCAAATGGAAAAAAAAGTCTTGAGATATCTGCAGATGGAAATGAAAATAATGGTTTTCAGTGATAATTTGATAGGAAGTAATTGGCCACCTGAAGAGAAAAACCCTCACCGTGGAAATAATTATAAATAATTGGGTACTATGAGATTGGACTATATTTGATACACTCAGTACAACAAATACTTTTAACTAAAGATGCTAATTTGAGGGTTTGAGGGACCAAATAAATTGGAGATAAGACACTTTACAACCAAAGTAGACACGGTCCTCCTCATTGGTACATGGAAATGGTTATTTTAATTAGCTTCCATTTCCTTAAAAATGAAGATTTTTGCATAAAAATTGGGACTTATGGTTTTTCTCTTGAGAAAAATAGCAACTTCAGACAACACTGGGATTTTATT
Source organism: Nannospalax galili (assembly GCF_000622305.1). Taxonomy (NCBI): domain Eukaryota; kingdom Metazoa; phylum Chordata; class Mammalia; order Rodentia; family Spalacidae; genus Nannospalax; species Nannospalax galili. Next base: position 2,251,215 of record NW_008341810.1, on the reverse strand, counting down.
GTTTGCTGACAAGCCTATGGAACTGAAACAAGTAACAGAGCCACTTACAGCCACAGCTAATGCATTCCATGCAATTAGAAGCCAGTCTAGCTGTTGTGAATATTTGAGTCTGTTCCTCTGGGAACACCTCCTGTATTTATATAAACTTTTGAGTTTGTATGTTCATTTCACATTTCTTCACTTACTTATTCATCACAACAACATTCTGGAATAAATATAGTTTACAGGAAAATCAACTAATGCTTTGTTTAATAAAAAAAAAAAATCAGAAAAAGACATTTCACCCAAGGAAACACATCAGTAAATAAGGGGGCCAAATCATGAATTCAAGTCTTTTGGCTCAGTCATGTGACCTTTCCACTGAGCTCTGCTAGCTGTGGTCCACGATCAGTTACAGAGCTGTTCACTGTAGACTGTATGCACCCCTTTATTCATCTTAGTTGATTCAATTTTTGTACGTGACAAATACCAAGAATTCAGATATAGTTCTAAATTCCGGATCACAAGGAAACTTCTGGAAAAATTTTGGGGAACTAGTTGGTTAGTTAGAGAAATGAGCAATTGCACGTAGTAGGGCATGTATCGCTTTGCCTGAGTGCTGTTCTCCAGCTTCATCCTTTTAATTTGATAAGTTTTGGGAAGACTATAATACAGAGACAAGCTGCCTGGAATATATATTTTTCTTCCCTGAATTTTGGCTCTTTGCATAAGTGGCCATTTCTCCTTTGCCATGTCTCAGCTCAATTGTTCCTTCTCAAGGGACAGTTGTTCCAAGCCTCTGTAATACATATGTTGTTATTTTCTGAGATCTTTCTACTACCTATTTTTTAAATTATTTATTTAATAACCACACAATTAGAAGAAGCATTTCATTGCAACAGCACTGACATGTTCAATAACAATTTCCAGAGCTAAGATGCATCTCTTTCAAAATTGGTTGTGAATTTTTAGGTTTACAGTTGAATTAATACACTTATACAATATTGTACTCAATATAAAACCTATAAGACGTAAAATTTAATGAGGTTTTAACCTTTAAAAAGATCTCCATTTCATTATTAAAATAGTTTCATACAGAAAAATTCATTTTTAATGCAATTAACACTTAGATGTTTGCACAATTATTTCTAATTTCTGTATATCTGATTATTACTAGTCACAGTCAGTTACTTTCTGAGATCCTTGGCATCTGAGCATGGATATAAAGTCACCAGGTTATACTACCTATTTTTGTCTAGCTTAGTTAATATTTAGTAGGGATTAAATGCTGATTATTTCTCTCACATTTGTGGGCTTTTTTCTTCTCAAATGCAAATTGTGTGAAGGAAAAGACCTGTGGTTGTGTGACTGCTAGTGCATCTACAGCAGGTGAATGTTGCTTAGGAAAGCAAAGAATGGCTCCAGAAATCAGAGTTTTCCAGTGTATCTGCTATGCATAATCTCAGAAAGAGCAGCTACTGAAGGTTGGTGGATGACTCCAGATGCAAGGGAATGACCTCAAGATCTGCAGCCGGGACCTCAGCCCTCTGGGCAACAGTGGGTCTTGTCAGAAATGCTCCTTGTAGCAGCTGGCTCTATTCTGTCATCTTTTCATACAGCTTGAGTTCCTGACCCTCTACTAGTCCTAGAGACTATTTTTCCTTAAGTTCTGCTGACTCATTCTCATCATTTTGACTTGCATGTAATACATCAAGATTTTAGGTTGCTCTGAAGAATAGACAATATTTTTGCAGTGTCGGAGATTGAATTCAGTGCCTGATATATGCTAGGTAAAGTCTATACCACAGAGCTACACAACCAGGACACATACAAATATTTTGGCATGTTTCCTATAATTTTAAAATGCTTATATTAACATTAATATTAATTCTAGTATTTTAATAAAATATGAAATATGATTGTGATCTACTTTCATACAAGTGCTATCTAACATAAATATAGCACATGATACATAAATAATTTATAATTGCTGAAAATGTGAATTATGATTGTCAGTTATTAATAAATGCTACTATAGACATACTAGAAAGCAGGAAATAGGAAACACATGAAATTAACATCATACATACTTTTAAAATTCCACTACATTTTTTAGCAGGTAATCAAAATAAAAAGGTTGAAATTTTAATTAGTTCATCTGTACTGTCTTTGGAATTCAGTCTGCACCTTACACTTGTGGCATATCTCAATTCTGACTAGACATGCTTCATGTGTTCTGTTGCTACACATGACCAGTGCCTGGGCATGAGCAAAGCTGCTCTGCACTTGACCTTCAGACTCTGTTGAACCTCAGGAAGGACTAAGGCTTCTCTAGCCTTTTTGTTAAGAGTAGCCTCCGGGAAGAGAAGTGGAAAATAGAGCTCTCGATAAGACAAATCAGAGGGTTCACGGTGCTGGAGAAATGACACTGATGGGAGCTTAAAAATGGAATGAACTAGCCAGGCGTGGTGGCGCACACCTTTAATCCCAGCACTTGGGAGGCAGAGGCAGGTGGATCTTTGTGAGTTTGAGGCCAGCCTGGTCTACATAGTGAGTTCCAGGACAGCTGGGGCTACGAGGAGACCCTGTCTCAAAAAGACAAACAAAAACAAAACAAAACAAAACAAAAACAAATTGGAATGACCTTTATGAGAATAAAGGGGTAAGGGACAAGAAGGGACTGAATACTGATTGGTGAAAGAGCTGCTCAGGCCAGAAAAGACATAGGACTTAGGTCCTCCCACTTCTTGGTCCTTTTGTCTCCTAATTCCTTTACCTCACTTCCCTATTATTAAGTTCCTTAAAACACCTGCTACAACTCTAAACCAATCCTGCAAAGATTCCTGAAGTGTCTAGGAACACAAATCAGTCTTGGTGTGTATGCAAATAATCAATAAACATATGAAAAAAGGTCATCTGGGAAAGAAGAATTGGGAAGTCAGTCAATTAAATACCTGAGAAGGGTTTTAAACAGGGAGGGACATGATTAGTGCACTTTCAACGTACTGCTTTGTCTCAGTAGGTTTTAAATAATTCCAACATAGAATTTGTGTATGTGTATGAAATAATGGCATCATAGGTGAAAATACCACTGTTTTGGTACTTAAAACATCGTGGTATATTCAATATGTGCGTAATAAAACTAATACTACCATTACCAATCGGAGTCACATTAGTTTTCCCGGTTTCAACTTTCATTACAGTTGTTTAAGGATATATTTTCTCTTCCTTTCTTCATTCAAATTACCTAGGAAGCAAAATCTTACTGTTCCAACTTTTACTTAAAGTCAAATCATCATTTGCTGACCTCTTTCTGGTTGTAGAAGTTTTGAGCTGGGGCATCTAGGGAATTCAACCAGCTGTGGCAGGTGAGGTGCTGTGATCCCTTCAGGGCTGTGGATGACTAGACATATTCAATGACATTTTTTAGCCTACTTATGCACTGGACAAGGTAGACAGCCAGCTGGCTCGACTGCTTAGCTTCCTTCAAAGTGGTGCAGAGTGGAGGATGAGAAAGCAGGGATTGGGAATGGCTGCCTGGGTTCAAACCTCAGTCTACCAAGAACTGGTTTGGTAATTTTGAGGCTTAATTGGAAAAATATATGAAAGCTATTTGAATGTAATCTCAAACATGGTCACTACTCTATCATCCATCTATCTATCTATCTATCTATCTATCTATCTATCTATCTATCTATCATCTACCTACCTATCATCTATTATCTATTATCTGTCTATCTATCTATCATCTATCTATCATCTATCTACCTATCATCTATGTACCTATGTACGTACCTTTTCTTTCTTTCTATCTAACTATCTATCCATCCATTAATCCATCCATCCATCATCCATCCATCCATCTATCTATCTATCTATCTATCTATCAACTATCTATCTATCATCTATCTTCTGTCTGTCTGTCTATCTATCATCTATCTATCTAATCTATCATCTATCTCATTATATATCTATATTATCTCTCTCTGTCTATTAATCATCTATCTACCTATCATTTATCTATCATCTATCTATCAATAGATAAATATGTGTGTGTTTCTTCTCTCATTTAGTTATACTCAGACACTCAACACATGACACACTGTGATTTGCTATGTTAATTTTTCCAACAACTCTGAACAAGGAATATTATAATTTGCATATAACCATGAAGGAACCAAGGATAACAAGGGTTAAGCATCTCTGTCTGAGCGATATAATTAATATGAGGCAGGGGTGGGACTTAAAGCAAAGGCTGATTGAATTCAAAGCATAATTCCCCTGTTTCAGAAGAATTATCTCTCTCCCTAGGGACTAAAGATAGAAGGGAAGGTGAGAGTTGACAGTCAGCATCCTTTGGGGAGTTTTATTTCAATGGCACAGGATAGATTACCCCAGAACACATCCTCAGGATCATATTTCATTTCCATACAGCCTCATCTCTAGCCTTCTGTCCTATTTATTTTTATGCTTCTGACTGCCAAAATACAAGAACTGCCACTGAGCCTCGGTACTCTGTACAGTTGGGTCTCACTGCTGTCAAGTGTCAAGTCCTCACTGATGTGTTGAAAAGGTTTGTTCTGGTTTGCTTTGCATAGAATGAACCGCTGCCTCTTTGGGCCAACATAAGGCACACTGTTTGAATAACAGCAATGTAAGAACCCAATCCAAAGGTCCAGGCTTTTGCTCCTGGGACTGTAGTGATGGAGCAGATGGCACCCTTCTAGCCATTCTCTGCCTGCACAGTTGCCTTGAAATGGTTTGCATGTGCAGCTTGACCAGAATCTTCCTGTAGTTGAAAAATATTTTTTATAATGCTTTGGCCTTTGAAAAGAGGTCCAAGCTTTGAACCATTCCCCCTAATATCATCCTTGCCTTCAGAGCTTTGGAAAACAAAGAAAGAAAAAAAAATCCAGACTCACACCTGTGTAGAAAGGTGTGAGTGTATCACATTTAAGCATATAGCCATTATAAACGTGGGTGCAGTTAAATCCTGAAAATCAGGGCTTAGAAGGGAATGCCTCCTCTGCTGATTACAGGGTAACTGGTGTAGCTAAATGGGCTCCAGACACCACTAGAATAGCAGATATCTGTGTGTGACTACATAGGAATATATAAGAAAGAAAAAGACAGATGGTGTACTTAGGTGCACTTAAGTCTGATTGCATGAGTTGATAATGAATGTTTAAATATGGCACTCCCATAAAATCAGATACCTGTAGACAATACTGGAATAACTACAGACTTGCTATGGTGGGAAAAATGAAGTTTGGATTCTAATTTTTGTTTTTGTCATTATTATGATTGTCTATTTACTCATATAGGAATTTTCATAACTTTCTCAGAGCCTAATCATAAAACATAAAACACAATCAGTAGCATAGAAAATAGATGCTTGGAAATGAAAAGAGACTCAAAGATTGTTTCAGAGCTGTGGCAGCTTGTGGCCAGATAGGTGATATGACAGAGGCTGGGCGGCCTGCAAATTAAAAGTAGTGCTGCCTCCTCCTTACCCATTCCTTGACCCACCACAAAGCACAAAATTCTCTAAGAGAATTATATCTAAAATGGAAAAGCAGGCAAGGACCTGAATAATAAACAAAATACATGCAACATTGTTCAAAAGCAGAGGCTTTCTACCTATCCTCATTAGCCACTTTGGTTTTAGTGGACTCAAAACAAATTAAGTATAGCATTTGGTTTTGTGTTAGTGGGGACAGAATCCAAGGTCTCACTCATTCTAAATTTAAACAAGATTTTTAAAGACCTTAAAAGTGAGTGGATTTCACTGTGACAAATATGTGTTCTCATTCTTTACAGGGACTCAGGGTTATTTTTTTCCCTACATATATTGTACAAACAGCACTCCAATTAGAGTTTTAAAGTTTTAAAACAGCTTTGATCAGGTACCAAGGAATGACTGCAGCACAGCATCATTCTGGGGCAGGTGGCCACCTCGCCTGTGCATAGGGATGGGGAGAGAACCAAAGAGAGGCAACTCTGATCCCCAAAGCATGCTCCATGAGGAAAGTAGACATGGATCAGAAGCTGTAAATAAATTGGACCTGGCACTTTAAGTGCCTTAAATGTTGGGAGTTAAACCTTCAATTGCATCCTCATTCTTAAAGGACTCGGGTAAGTCTACCATCAAAGAGACCAGTGGCATAATCAAGATGATTAATGCTGTGAATTCTGAAAGGACTTCACAGTTGAGTGGGAGAGCCAGTCCCTTGTTCAGGGAGCACTAAAGTCCACGTGTCACTTACATCTGGGTGGCAAAAGATGCACATACTTTAAAACCAGAGAGTACTGACAAGCATCAGGAGCTCTCTGGATGGAGGCAGATATTCTGTCCACTCATCATCTCCAAGTGAGGTCCATATCAGGCTGCCAAAATGGTGACTCTTTCTAGAAAACAGATTCTGAAAATTACACTGCCAAAAGCATGAGAAGAAAAACATCACATATAATCTAAACTAAACTTATAATTCTAAATTTATAAATCATGCTACGTTTTGTGGTCCTATAAGTGTTATTCCAGATTACTTGTATTCCCCACATAGATAAATTTGGGAAGCAACTAAGACACAAATACCATTTCGATAGCTTTTGACGTATTTCTTTTTCTTAGACAACAAAATAGCAATATGATTACCAATTAAAATTGGTAAAGGCAAGGTATATATTGGAAAAATTATACATATTAATCATAGTCCTGGGATACAGCAATTGATGTCATTAACAACAGAAAGACTTTTTCAAATTCTGGAAGAAAGAGAAGAGTATGTAGTCAGATCAGTGCAGAAGTCAGAACAGAGGAAAATGCTTAGTATGAGGGTAATCATAGATACAGTCAGTGAGAAAGTGTGAAGGAAATGATGAGTCTTGGCTGTTGAGGACTTGGTTCAGTTATGCTTCCCCTGAAGTGGAATGGAGGCTTCTTGGAGCATGCAGTTGTGGTCACACAGAGGCATATTCCTAGGGGCACTGTATAATGGAGAGGCAGGCCAACAGGAGAATGTTGGGATTTCAGACCTTCATCATGGCCCTGAAAGGCTAAAAATCATAATCATAATCAAAGGGAAAAGAAAGCCCAACCCAACACTGAGTGTGTGAAATGCAGGATGCATGCATGTGGAGTTAGGGTATCCTTTCTCTGGCTATTTCAAAAGAGGGAGCCATCTTTACACCTGTGCTTGATCAAACTACTGGCTTTCAGGAAGTCTACTTGTCCATACGCCATGCCTGGTGAATGGAGCACTCCATCCGTACCTTCATTCCGAAGAGCTTTCTGTCATAACAAACTCATCAAGATATCAGCAGAGAGGAATCACAAACCCCCTTTAAATTAGAGAGCCAACATAAGCTATAGAGAACAAAGTCTGTAAAAGAGAAGTTAAATTTGACATAAAATGGATTATTTTCCTGGAAACATTAAAGTTTCAGAAATTGACTTTAAAATCAATTGAATTAATTGAAACCTACTGGAAATCATAGAAATAAACTGAGATCTTGTCTAAGCACTTTACCTCTCCCCCCAAAAGGCAATAAACCAAAGCAGTTTTATAAAAGATAGCCATCAGTGCTATAAGCAAATAGGCCTTCATTTATTATAGTAAATTGAAACTATTCTATATCTGTAGATAAAGTACAGAGACCCTCAACTCATTCTATAATATAATCTTAATTATAGAAAAATGATAGAAATTCTTTTTAAAAAATAGGGGCTGGAGAGATGGTTCAGCAGTTAAGAGCAGGTCTTACTCTTGCAGAGAATATAGATTTGGTTTTTAACACCCACAGGGCAGCTCACAACCTTCTGTAACACAGTTCCAGGGGATTTGACATGCTCTTTTGGGCCTCTGTAGTCATAAGATATGTATATGGTTGTCCACAGGCATACATGCAGACAAATACTCATATTCATAATATTAAAAAAAATAAATCTTTGAAAAATTAAACATCCATTTATTTAAATATATTGACAAAAGTTCTGGATTAAAATTTAGCAATCAAAATCTAAAAATTTCTTAAAATAATTGTATCAGTGAATTTATTTTTTATTTCTATTTTTTATTGATTTTTTTGCATGTGTATTTAATACAGGACATCCCAAACAACCTTATTAATCTTTATACCCACATCCCAAATGTCACCCTCCCATAGATGCCCCCCCAACCCCCAGAGCCCACATACTCTGTCATCCCTGTTACTGTCCATTGTGTTGTCAGTGCCCCCAGCCATTCCCCAGTGCCAGTCCATCCGCTGAGTCTAGTCAGCCTATCTAGATTCCCTGTTTTAGGAAGATCAGCTCTTCCTCATCTAGCAGCAATCAGTTGCCAACATTTCTTTAGATAAGATTGGGGTCTGCTGTTCATTTTCCCAGTTCTATGCTGGGTTATAGTCTGGGAGTCTCTTGGGCCACCTTGGCCAACAGCTCAAAGGAAGGTAGCTCCTGTTTAGCATTGTTTCTAGTTATACAGCCTTTATTATACACAATGACTCTTAAAGAAATACGCTGATCACTTTAATCTTTGCTTATACTTTCCTTTTGGGTGTTTAAGGCCATAAAGTTAGCCCAAATAAACCAATGTATTTTTACTCTTAAGATCGTTTGAGGATCAGTTCTTCAGGAATCACATGGGTTTGAGAGGAGCCCCTAGCTCCTTTTTTTTTTTTTTTAATCCAGTTCCATCTATGTGGAGATAAGTCAACGGTCTTGCTTGACCATGACTGGCTTCACTTGGAAGCATTGAGGAAATATTTCCTATGCGTTGATCCTCCTCTTTGTAGATTGGACACTGGTTCAAGTCCATCTGGTGGGGTATTGATGGCCTCCCTGAACAAGAGGACAGGTGACTCACCACAGTTATAGGACATTTTGAGAGATGCTCCATAGTCCCCTGAAAATTAGTCAACCTTGGAGGGCAAGGAGCAAAAACTGTCCTTTAAGTCCCTCTGAGCAGATTAGTATAGGCCTCAAAGTATGGCTGTTAAACATCCAAGAAGGTTATTTCCAGCAGTCTGGTACTTTTTTTTAATATTATTTTTTATTTTTTTTTAGAAGAATCAGTCTGGTACTTTTAATTACCATGTGCTATCTAGATAAAGCTTGGTCAAAAACCAAAATTTCTCAGATAAACCTTGACTATATGTATGTTCCTTGAACTAGTTGTATGTATAATTTGTCAGTAAGTTGTTTTACTAATATGGTTCCCTCTGGATTTTTAAAACTGGCTAGGGATTATTTATCTCTCTCAATGTCTAACTCTTCCACCATTGTTTCCCCTTTTAAAGTGTCCACATTTTTCCCATTTCTCCTTTAATAATACCCTTCTCCTATGGTCCCACCACCCTTGAACCCCTTCTTTCCTCCCCAAGGCTCCTTGCATAACCCTCCCTCCCACCTCCTATTTAAATGACCCATATTTATCCATAGCTCCCTTAGTAACACCTGTTTCTTACTGTTCTTCTCTCTTAGGTTGTTTCTTTTCCTTTACCTCCCTGGTTCCTTTTCATTATCCTGGTTCCTATAGTTATGTCTGAATACATACTCACTTAAAATGATTTGCTGCTAGGATCCACACATGAGGAGGAACATACATTGTTTGTTTTTCTGAGTCTGTGTTACTTCACTTAGTATAACAGTTTCTAGATCCATCCATTCACCTGCAAATTTCATGATTTCATCTTTCTTAACTGCTGAGTAGAACTCCATCATATAAATGTACCAGAATTTCATTATCCACTTGTCAGTTGAGGGACACTTAGGTTGCTTCCATCTCTTAGCTATTGTGAGAAGGGCAGCAACAAACATGGATGTACAAGTGTCTCTGCAAAAGAATGAGTCTTTGGGTATATGACAAGGAGTGGTATAACTAGGTCAAATGGTAGGTTCCTTTTTAGTTTTTTTTAACAAGTCTTCACACTATTTCTATTGGGGTTGAAAAAGTTTGTAATCCCACCATCAGTGGATGAGCATTCCCCTTTCCTCACATCCTCTCCAACATTTAGTAACATTTCTGCTTTTGATCTTAGCCAGTCTGACTGGGGTAAGATGAAATCTTAAAGTGGTTTTAATTTGCATTTCCCTAATTACTAATGGTGTTGAACACCTTTTAAGATGCTTCATAGCCATCTTTACTTCTTCTTTTGAGAACAGAGTTTCACCTCCTTAGCCCATCTTTTAATTGGGTTACTTCCTTTCTGATTCTTTTCTTTTTAGTTCTTTATGTATAATAGATGTTAAACCTCTGTCAGATGTATCACTAGAAAAGATTTTCTCCCACTCTGTGGGTTTGTTCTTCACTTCCTTGGTTGCCTCTTTTGATATACAGAAGCTTTTTAGTTTAATGAGGTCCCATTTGCTGATTCTTGACTTTATTTCCTGAGCAATTGATGTCTGGTTTAGAAATTCCTTTCCTACACCTATATCTTGTGGGTTATTGCCAGTGTTTTCTTCTAACAGTTTCAGAGTTTCAGACTTCACATTGAGGCCTTTGAGCCATGCATTTGGAGTTGACTTTTGTGCAAGGCGAAAGATAAGGATCTAGTTTCATTCTTCTACAGGTGGAGATCCAGTTTTGTCAGCACCATTTGCTGAACATGCTGTCTTTCCTCCAGTGAATGTTCTTGGCCCCTTTGTCAAATATCAGGTGGCTGAAATTACATGTACTCATATTTGGCTCTTCAATTTTGTTCCGTTGATCTATGGGTCTATTTTTGTGCCAGTACCATGTTGTTTTTATGACTATAAATGTGTAATATAGTTTAAAATCTGGCATAGTAATTCCCCCAGCATTTCTCTTAGTGCTCAGGGTTGCTTTTGGTATCCAAGGTCTTTTGTGCTTCCATATGAATCTTAGGATGGTTTCTTTCCAGTTCTGTGAAGAATGTCATAGGGATTTTGATTGCCATCACATTGAATCTATAAATGGCTTTTCATAGGATGGTCATTTTCACAATATTAATTCTTCCAATCCATGAGCATGGGAGGTCCCTCCATCTTGGGTGTCTTCCTCAATCTTCTTCTTTAAAGATTTAAAGTTTTCATTGTAAAGGTCTTTAATGTCTTTGGTCAAGTTTATTCTGAGATATTTTTATTTTATTTTGAGACTATTATGAAAGGGAGTATTTCCATGTCCTTTTTCTCTGATTGCTTGTTATTGGTATATGAAACCAATAGAAAGGCTGCAGACTTTTGCAGATCAATTTTGTAACCTGCCACTTTACAGAAAGTGTTAATCATTTCTAGGAGTTTTCTGGTGGTTTTTTTTTTTGGCATCTCTTAGATATAATATCATATTGTCTACAAAAGGGATAATCTGATCTCTTCTTTTCTAATTATTACTCCTTTAATTTCCTTCCCTTGTAGTATTGCTCTTGCAAGAGTTTCAAGCACTATGTTCAAAAGGAGTGGAGACAGTGGACAGCCTTGTCTGATTCCTGATTTTATTGGGAGTGCTTCCAACTTTCCTCCATTTAGAATGATGTTGGCTGTGGCTTTGTTGTATGTGGCTTTAATGATGTTGAGGTATGTTCCTGCCAGCCCAATACCCTCTAGGACTTTGAACACAAATGCATGTTGAATTTTTTCGAAGGCCTTCTCTGCAGCTGTTGAGATGACCATGTAGTTCTTGACCTTGAGTCCATTCATATGATTTATGATGTTTATTGCCTTACATATATTGAATCATTCTTGCATCTCTGGAATGAAGCCAACTTGATCATGGTGGATGATCTCTTTGATGTGTGTCTGTGTAAGGTTTGCAAGTATTTTGTTGAGAATTTTTGCATCTATGTTCAGTAAGGATATGGATCCATAGTTTTCTTTTTCAGTTATATCTTTACCTGATTTTGGTATTAGAGTGATGCTGGCTTCATAGAAAGAATTTGGAAGTTCTCCCTCCATTTCTATCTTTTGAATAAATTAAGTAGTATTGAATATATAGAGATCTTCTTTAAATGTCTGGTAGAATTCTGCTGTAAATCCATCAGGTCCTGGGCTTTTTTTAAAGTCAGGGGGTTTTGTATTTCTGTTTCAATTTCCTTGTGTTTTATAGGTCTTTTTAAGCTGTTGATTTTTTCTTGGTTTAGTTTTGGTGATTCCCATGTTTTTAGAAACCCATCCATTTCTTTATATTTTCAAATTTAGTAGCATATAGGTTTTTAAAGTATTCCCATATAATGTTCTGAATCTTTTGGTGTCTGTTGTGATGTTTCCCCTTTCATCTCTGATTTTGTTGATTTGGAGGTGCTCATTCTTTTGGTTAACTGGGCTAAGTGTCTGTCAATCTTGTTTATCTTTTCAAAGAACCAGCTCTTGGATTCGTCCATTTTTTGTATTGTTTTCTTTGTTTCTGTTTCATTAATTTCTGCTCTGAAGTTCGTTATTTCTTCTTGTCTTCTGGGTTTGGGTTTTACTTGTTGTTGCTTTTCAAGTGTCTTGAGTAACAATGTTAAGTCAATTATTTGTGTTCTTTCTGATTTTTTAATGTAGGCACTTAGAGCTATAAACTTCCCTCAAAGGACTGCCTTCAATGTGTGCCAGAGGTTTTGTTGTGTTGTATTGTCTTTTTCATTTAATTCCAGGAATACTTTTATTTCTTTCTTAATTTTTCCTTTGTCCCATTCATCATTCAGGAGTATGTTGTTTAATCTCCATGTGTTCATGTAGTTATTAGGGTTTCTTCTGGTGTTGATTTTAAGCTTTATTGCATTGTGGTCTGATAGAATGCATGGAATTATTTCAATCTTTTTGTATTTGGTGAGGCTTATTTTGTGCCCCAGTATATGGTCGATTTTGGAGAAAATTCCGTGGGCTCTGAATAGAAAGTACATCTTTTTCTGCTTGGGTGGAATATTTGGTAGATATCTGTTAGATTCATTTGATGTATGGTATTGTTTAATTCAGATGTCTCTCTGTTAATTCTCTGTTCTGTTGAGCTATCTAATGGAGACAATGGGGTATTGAAGTCTCCTACTATTAATGAGTTGGGATTAATCTCCGTCTTAAAGTCCTGTTTTTATGAAGTTTGGGGCACCAGAGTTTGGTGAATATATGTTCATGACTGTAATTTTTTGGTCAATTGTTCCTTTGATCAGAATGAAGTGGCCCTCTTTATCTCTTCTGATTAGTTTTAGTTTGAAGTCTATTTTGTTAAATATTAGAATTGCATCTCCTGCTTTTTTCTTAGTACCGGTTGCTTGGAATATATTTTTCATCCTTTCACCTTAAGGTAGTGCCTGTCTTTGAAAGTGAGATGGATTTCTTACAGACAACAAAAAGATCGGTTTTATTTTTTAATCCATTCAACTAGTCTGTGTCTTTTGACTGGGAAGTTCAGTCCATTGATATTTAAAGTTATTATTGAAAGATGTGTATTGATTCTTGTCACTTTGATTTCTGTTCACATTCTTGATATAACTGTGCGTTTCCACAGTTATACCTTCATTAAGTTTCCTTCTGTTACCCCTTGGATATAGTTGTTCCTTTCTTCAGCTCTTTGTATTGCTTCAAGAAGTCTTCTGAAGGGCTGGTTTTGTGACATGAATTCTTTCAGCCTATTTATGTCATGGAAGATTTTTCTTTCCCCTTTGCCTATAATATATATTTTGGATGGGTAAAGTAATCTGGGTTGGCATCTGTTGTCATTTAAAACTGGGAATATTTTGGTCCAGGCTCTTCTGGCTTTCATAGTTTGCACTGAAAGGTCAGCTGTAATTCTGATGGGTTTTCCTTCATATGTGATTTGTTGTTTTTCTTTCACAGCTTTCAGTAGTCTCTCTTTGTTCTGTACATTTAGTGTTTTTACTTTGATGTGCTGTGGAGAGTTTCTTTACTGTTCCTGTGTGTTTGGTGTTCTATGTATTTGTATGGGCATGTCTTTCTTTAATTTTGGGAAATTTTCTTCTACAATCCTGTTGAAGATCTGGTCCATACCATTATCCTGAGATTCTTCTCCTTCCTCTATGCCTATGATGCATAAGTTTGATCTTTCTATGGTGTCACACAATTCATGCATATTCCATTCTTGTGTTTTCTCAAATTTTTCATAATCTTTGCTTGACTGGTCTAATTCATCCACTTTATCTTCCAGTCTTGATATCCTGTTTCCCATTTCATTCATCCTATTGGTGAGGCTTCCTCCTGTTGTTTCTAATTGACTTATTGAGTGTTTCGTTTCCTTCTTCATTTCAGCCTGAGTGTTCCTCAATATTTCTCTTTTCTGAATTCATTCAGAAGTTTATCCCTATCTTCGTTCAGTTTTTTAATTTCTTTGTGTGTTCTTTAAATTCACTGAATCCTTTTATCATGTTTATAATTGTTCTTTTGACTTCCATATCCTGTGTTGTCTCTAGGGGGCTCTCACTGTACTCCTCTACAGGACTGTTGGTACGTGGTGGGGCTATATTATTTGAGTTTTTTCATGTTATTATTTTTCGCTGTGATTTTGACATATGGATATCTCTTGTAGTTTCTGATTCTTGTGTGAGACTCAAGCCTTCCTTTGTTGAGTTTAGGTCTGCTTCTATTTGTAAACTTTATATGCCTTTGTGGTTTATTTATTGGGATAAACTGGTTGGCCTAGGCTTCAGGTTCTCTCTTTTGATTTTATATTGGAGGGGCCAGATGGCTTTCATCCTGCTGCTTAGGAGTTCCCTCAGAGGCTCAAGTCAGATGAGGATCAGATGTTCTCAGGCTTTCTCCTAAGGCTTGGATCCCTCTAGTCAGCAGGCACAATACAATTTGGGAAGATTGCTAGGTAGAGGTAGGATTCAGGACTCGCTGGCAGTCAAGGAAGGAGGCTGATCTCAGGAATCCAGAGCAAGCAGGGAAGGAGGCTGGTCTCAGGAATCCAGGTTGGGAGTTGGACAGCCAGGGATGAAAGCTGGTTTCAGTTTGAAAAGGTGAGGTGGCAGAGGGAACAGGCTTTGAGGCCTCCAGGGGACTAGATTGAGGATTTGGGTTGGTCTAGGTGGAAGGGATCAGGAAGCAGTGGGAAGTCTGGGCCAAGAGGGTAGTCCAGAGGTCTGGGGTACCAAGAGAAGAAATGGGTCAGTGCCCATGCTAGGAGAGACAGAGTCGGGGAGCTGGGAGGGCAAATGAAGTTGTGGGAGTCAAGGTTCTGTGGGCGTGGTCGAACTTACTCAGGAATGATGCTGGCTTCAGGAAGCTGGGGGTTGGGCTGGCCAGGGATGAAGGCTGGTCTTAGGCATGCAAAAATGAGGTGGGAGAGAGAATAGGCTTTGAGGGCTCCTTGGGACTAGACTGAGGAATTGGATTGGTCTGGGTACAAAGGATCAGGAAGCAGTGGAGAGTCTGGGTCAAGAGAGTAGTCCAGAGATTTGGGGTGCCAAGAGAAGAAATGGGCCAGTGCCCACACTAGAAGGAGAGATGGGGTCGAAGATATTTTTAAAAAGAAAGTTACTGTTATATGTTAAGTTATAACCAGCTCACAAGAATAGCTCTATACTGGAAGATGCTGTATAAATGGGCTCATGGTAACATTAGGGATGATAAGACCTTAAATGTTAGAAAATGTAGAAGCTCAGAATGCTCTTTTGGAAACCAAGTGGTGCTAATGATGGTAACGAAGAGTCGGGTTCGAGTGGCAACCATGAAGACATCATCTATAGATCTATGAAAGTTGTAAATGAAACAGTAGTCAAAAGCATAGGACACATGCTCTACTAACAATAGAAACCAAGACTGGCTGATCAGGAGACTGAAGCAGCTACCCAATCCAACCTATGCTCTTTTGCTTGCTGCATTTCTAGGCTGCATATAATTTTCACAACTGGAATCTATGACTGAAGCAGAGGATTAATCTTTCAGAGAAAGCCACTTAGAACCTATGATAAGTTTAAAATGCTTCCCTAAAATTTCCCAGAAGTTCCAGTAGCCATTTACAAGAAAGAGGAATATCTAAATGTTTCAGGAACAGAAACCAAGTTAGCGTTAAAATGTGGGAATTCAAAACATGGCTTCCCAGGTGAATATGGAGCCTGTGGCAGCCAAGTGTTATGGTGTCATGGCCCAGGTCAGGTTCTCAGTGTCCTGTGTGTTCAAGGATATAGCTGATGGTCCAGTCTCAGCTCCTGAATATATATTTGGAAATAATATAATTATCAGGTGCAGTCTCAGATTGGTCTCTTCATTTGTGGAGTTAAAAGCAGTCACAGTGCGAAAGCTGAGTGAAGCCCCAATCTGAGCATCTCTCTCTCAATATGACTACAGAAAAAAATTAACTTAATTAGCAGTAATCAGTGACACCTACAGGTATAAAGAATATCAGAATAGTGGTCTCCCTCCTTTCTTTGATTAATTCACCATTGTAGATCTTCTAAAGTTCAAGTGGCTATTGAAAGACTGTGCTGAAGTAATGTCCCAGCTACAGGTAGAGATAAGATGTAGAGATGGGTGCTACCATGTTAAATGTTCCCTCAAAGACAGGGCAGGGTGGCATACACTTTAGGTCTAATACTCAGAGGCAGAGGCAGGAGAATCTCTGTGTTTGAGGCTGGCCTGGTCTATAGTAAGTTCCAGGCCAGTAAGGTCTACATAGTGAGACCCTGCAAAAAAGAAAATGTTCCCATAGATCCATATAGTAAAGCCTTGGCCCATCAGGTTGTGGTGGTGCTACTGGAAGATGGTGGAACCTTTAGAAAGAGGGACATATTGGGAGGTTTTAGATAACTGGGCTATGCCCCCAAAGAAATTAGGGGTATCCAGCTTCTTCCTTTTCCCTTGTCTCCATTGCTTTCTGGCCCTGTAGTGAGCACTATCCACAAACATGCTTTCCCCACTGCTGCTTTCCAGTGTGGACAAACTGTGCCTGGAGGCACAAAGCAATGCCCAACCACAGACTGGAACTTCTAGAACTCTGAGTCCAGACAATCCATTTTTCTTATAGTTAACTCAAGTATTTCATTAGAGGGATGCAAAGTTGATTAACATGCATGGAACATTTGATGGAGCATTTAATAATTGCTTTTTGACCTTTTGACCAGGTCAAGTTAATAGCTGTCTTATCAGTTTAAAAATCACCTTATGGGGTTGGAGAGATGGCTCCACAGTTAAGAACACTGGCTATTCCCGCAGAAGACCCAGCTTCGAATTCCAGTATCCACATGTTGTCTAACAACTGTCTATAACTCCAGTTCCAGGGGATCCAATACCCTCTTCTGTCCTCTATGGGCACTGCATGACACAGGTGCACTTACATACATGCAGTGTACTCATATACATAAAAATAAATAAAAATAAAAATCTCCTTAAGTAAATGTCATTTATCCATTAATCTTGTGATAAATTTCCTTTTTTCTATCCCTGTTACAAAAGAAGATTAAAAATTTACATTCACATAAAAGCAACAACTATATACATTATCAGTCTTGACCCTCTGAAAAAATTTTAATGATCAGTCAAAATGTAAACTTAGGAAAGTGATCCAGCTAGGATCTACTTCAGAGCCTCACAACTGTGCATTGCATAATGACAACATATTAATTGACATAATGAGTCAAAATTGGCAAGTGTATTAGAATCCTCAGTAAACAGCACCTCAAAATAATAGAGAAAATCATGATGGAGAGTGACAGAATGAAAATATCAAGGAAACTTTTGAAGTTCCTGATCTGATACATGCTAAATAATATTTTCAAAAGTTAAGACAAACAATTGAATTGACTATTGGACCTTGCCTGATGATGGAGGCAGAACACCTCACAGGTGTCATCAGATTCTAGAGATACCCAGTGCACAGATAGGAACATTATCCATATGCTAGATGTCCAAATAGTCAGACACATATGCATGGAGCTCAGGGCATTAAAAGACTGCAGGAGGTTGAGACTCTACACTAGTGACCCTGCCTTGGATCATCACTGGCTCTGGGATATTTATAATGTTGGTGTTGGCAAAGGCATTCTCCTAGTCTTTTCAGGCTTCTATGACAGAACTATCTTGCACTGAATAGAATCTAAACAATATTTTTTTATTATGGCTCAAGAGTCTATCAAGTTCTATGTTCAGGGGCTCAGCAAACTTAGTTTCTAGTGAATGAATGCCTGCTACTTTTTTTGAAAGATATTCTTCTGTACACTCTCTATGGCAGAAAAGGGGAGATTCACTCTGGAATTTAGGGCATTAACTCCATTTTGAGGACTCCATTCTCATGAACAAATCACCTGTCAAACTCCATACTCCTGAATGCCCTTTTATTGGACATTAGGCTTTAATCAGTCTAGGAGCATACCTCAACATTCAGATTGTAGCAGATACTGTGTGGAATTTGTGGTAAACTTCAAGGAAGAGGATTAGGCCCATTCTACCATGAAGCCAAGTCAAATGTACATCCAAACAGAGTCTTGGTAGTTGAATAAAGAAATGATGGCAAAATTCAGAGTCATAAAATATCTTTGAAGAACTTGTTCTGAATAAGTTTAAAACTGTCTGAATTTTAGCTTACTTCTTTGGAACATAGTAAGTTTTTTGAAACAGCATTAATAGAAAAAACACAATCAAGTGTCAGAAGGGTCAATTAGAACCCTCCTCATGATGGTGAGCTACATTCTGTCTTGTTGCATGTATCATATATCACAAACTATCACGTTGCTGCATCTAGCTTCATGAATGACCAGCGTAGCTATAAAGAGCCCAAAAGAACAACTGAGAAACCTCAAGTTCAGAATGCTGAGGAATCAAACAAATTCATGGAGTTGATGACATTCGAATGGCCGATTGTTTTATTTGTTTCACCTTCTCCTGGCTACAAATGTATTCTTGATGATAGGAAATAAATTATAGTCATAAGTATATTTGAAACAAACATTCTCAAATTCTGTTTTCAGAAATCATACACACAGTTGTTACATATTCATGTTTTTACTAGCCAGACTACATAGATTCTGCTTCAAAATTTGTTGAGTTCTTAAGAGTTAAGTTGTGGGAATCTACTTTTTACATAATAAAATTACATTTGGTGAGTGAATATTGTGTAAAAGTTGTCATTCTAAGGAATTTTCATAAACAGTTTATTTAATCTCTAAAATCGTTAATTGAAGCAGACATGAACCAAATATGTTACTTATTTAGTGGTTTGGAAAACTGCAAACAAGCAATTACAAACCTTACTGGAATTCCTAAAGTGATTAAAATGGATCTTCAACCTAACTAGAAGATTTTTAGATCTGATAACCACTTTCAGGAAAGTGGCAGCACACAAAATCGACATACAAAAATTAGTAGTTTTTTTATACACCAAAAACAAACTTGTCAAAAAATGAAACCAGAGAAAAAAACACACTCACATTAATTCTAAAAATATTAAAATAGCTAAGGAATAACCTAACAAGATGTGAAAGTTCTAAAACAAGGAAACTGGATCATGAGAAGGGAAGAATGGATCTTAATTGGGGAGGGAGAAAACAAGGGAATAGATTACATGTAACATGAAATCAGAAAAAGGCTGTTGGAGTAGCATCACTTTGGGGAAGGGAAATGGGGAAAGGAACTGTGGGACAAGGTCAAGAAAATAAACTGTGGATGAAAGTGCCACAGTGAAACCCATTGCTTTGTATCCTAACCTAAAAAGCTAATAAAAGGACAAGTTCCAAAACTGAACAGAAGAAATGTGTCTTTAACTCATACGTTCAAGCTTCTTAACTATAAAATGAAAGGGCAGCAATTAAAAATGTGCAATACTGGGCCTGCAGAGATAGCTCAGCGGTCAGAACACTGGCTCTTCTTACAGAAGACCCGGGTTCAAATCCCAGTACCCACATGGCAGCTAACAACTGTCTGTAACTCCAGTCCCAGGGGATCTGACAGCCTCTTCTGTCCTCCACGGGCATTGCACGACACAGGTGCACTTACCTACATGCAGGCAATATACACATATACATAAAATTAAAAAAAGTACAATACGGAGGATTAGAGGGATGGCTTAGAGGCTAAGAGCACTTGTTCTTACAGAGGACCTGGGTTCAGTTCCTAGCATTCACGTCAGCTCAGAGGATTTGACACTCTTTTCTAGCCTTTAAGGTCACTGCATACACATGGTACACGTACATGCAGGCAAAATACTTATACATATAAAATAAAAATAAATTTTAAAAACTTGAAAATATTTACAATACCAATATCTGTAGAAGACTGGATAAGCTCAGTTCTTGTCTAATATTTATATAAGACTAGTAACTGTTGGAGGACAAGGATGTGGAACATTGTATGGGGTGATTGGACAAAGAAATTTACAGTTGGCAATAAAACAAGTTTTCTTCCTCTGCCTTTCAAGTGGTGTGGCTAACATGGAGTATTGGTGTCAGGATTATGTAGAAAAAAGTAAAAATAAATTTTCACTTTAATTTTGCCATCAATGGCTATGAAAACCACAAGCGCTGCCATTTAACCACCTGTGTCCAAGTGGCCTCATAAGTTAAAAGCTATCACCATTAATATCTCAGGGCTATTTTCATGATGAAACAAAAATTTATAAATCACTTAGCCCAAAATGTTCCATTACTTATGATAAGCAAACAAACAGACATGCAAACCAGAAACGTGAGGATTTCTAAAGTTCTAAGAGTAAATGACCCCTCTGTTCCAAATTCTTTTCTTCATAAGATTTTCAACAGCTCTGCCACATTAGTGGTAGTGCATAAGTATTTAAATATGGAGAAGGATTGTATTGTCTACTGAGAAGGATTGTACTGTCTACTGTGTATAGGGCTATGGGGTTTCTGCAGTAGCTTTTACAATTCTGCTGTGAATTATTACACTATTTTTCATTTATTTCTTTTTCTGATAGAAACATGATTTTCTTCTTGAAAAGCACCAATCCACTCCTTTCATGACATGTGATCATTTGTGTCATATGATAATCTTGCCTTTAGCCTGTAAAGTGATGATTTGAATCAGGGGTTGGAGGGAGACAAGAGAGTCAGAGCTAAAGAAACTCCCTCTGGTCTTCTTTAACAACTATTGAGAATGAAACACACTCTCTGTGTTGAGTTGCAAAGAATATGGAGTTTCCACTCCATATTGGAACTACGTGGTAGCTCTCTTACCATCATGTATGTAGATCATAGAACCAAAATGGTCTTAACACACAGTTAAGCAACAGATAAAGACAGAGGATTCCATTCAACTTCCTGTGGGTCCATATGTATATGAAGCTAGAATATAACTAAAAGTTTTGGTTTCCAGGTCCAAGAAATTATTGCTCTCTTTAAATTTTTATTTATTTATTTATTTTTATGTGTACAAGTGCTATGCCTGCATGTATGTAAGTGCATCCATGTTGTGTGGTGCCCATGAAAGACTGAAGAGGGTGTTGGATTTGGATCCCCTGGAACTAGAGTTTTGGAAGGCTGTTAGCCACCATGTGGGTGCTGGGAATCAAACCTCTAGGTCTTCTGCAAGACAGCCAATGCTCTTAACCTCTGAGCCATCTCTCCAGCCCCATGCAATTATTGATCTCTACTAGACAAACTGGTGACCTGTCATGTGCCACTAAACAATATAAAGGCGTTCTCATGACTCCTAAACATCTGAACTAACAATGCTCTTGAAAAACACCCAATGGCAACAATAGCAGGCATTTGAATTCTTTCAGGCTGCTCAGCCACGCTCTGCAAGCCTGTCCCAGTTGAATACTTGCTCTCAAGATCTAACCAGAGAATTACTTTTGCCAACTTCTGATCGTGTCATTCTGTCTTTCCCTTAAGAATCTCAATATTGCATTTGAGCTCTTCATAAAAGAATGGCAAGAATGTTTTGCATAAACACACATGACTTCTTCCATGGGCATTCCCAAATGAGTCTTCTCTATCAGTGCACAGAGATGCACATGACATATGGCTCCAACTGCACTATTACATTCAGTCCCTACAGAGATTCTCTGGTCAGCTCTGGAGACAGTAATTACTCCTTGTGTGGAAGTAGCGATGCATGTACTCAGGGGCTTTTGTAACTGATGCTTCTTATAGGTGTGGGTTTTTTTTTTTTTTTTTTTTTTTGAGATGCCTTGGAGAGGTACAGACTTACTTATTTAGGTAGCATTTGCTGTATTTATTTATTCATAAAACAGATTATGATCTTATAATGAATTTGATTATTACAGAGACCCTAAATTCATGTCTGATGCATCTCCTTGATAATGACAGATTATCTCTTTAAAAAACTCACTGGACACTTTAGAAGAATAAATGATACTTAATTATTGATAATTATGACATTAGCTCCTGAAATTGAAAGAAGCTCCTTGATACGACTATTACAACATCTACTTCTCAGACAAAGCGCTTCTTTCTTGAGCTTTGAAGACTCATCTTTTTATTTTCTAGGCAAAACAACATGTTCTTGCAAAATAGAAACATGAAAAAAATGTCATTTTTTTTCCTACCTCTTTAGAATGCTACATTCCACAGCCTTGAAATTGATACTCAACCTGCAAGCTGTAATCACCAAGCAGCCTCTCTGTTGGCATAATAGGAATGTAGAGGTGGTAGTTTTAAGCATACACACATCTGATACAGGACTTTATTTGAAGAATATTATGGTTAAATTGGAGAAAGCGTAGGGCAACAGAAATGATAAACGGAATGGAAGGGATTACTGAACATATGAGAAGAGATTAAGAAAAATGGAGTTGTTTAGTCTTGAAAGAAGATGATTCTGAGGTGAATTGATTGAAGAATTTGAACCAGCTAAGGGCCACAATGCAATTACGTTTGATCCATTTGAAGGTGTACCTTTAGGCAGAAATATGTAAAAGGCAAATTAAAGGGCTCTTATTTTACAGGAAGTATGGTGATAAGCCAAGAAAGAATTTGTAAGTGCTAAGGTAAAATGAGTATTATCATACTTAAGAAAATACTTGTAGTGTTTAATTGAAGATTCTCATGAACAGAAGAAAGATAGTGGGAATAAGCATCAAAGTCTTGGCATGCTTTATTGAGGTAGAGCTTTTTAATTGTTATTTGCTAGTCAGTGTATATTAACAATTAGATCTTTGACTTGAATTTATTTATTCACATGTCTATTGTTTGAGTCTATGCATTGGTTTTGTCATCCATCAAAGAGACAACAGACCTAATGCTTGCATCATCTCACTAGGTATTAGACAGTCCAATAAAATTTGCAAATGTGTTATATAAAATATGAAATATTTGCTATACAGGTACATACTTAATAAATTTGTCAATGCAAACACAGTTAGCCATGGTTTTTAAAATTTGGCTTTTTAGCCTTTGATAGTTTCATACATGTACAAAATGAATTATAGCCCTTCACACCCTTTATTATCCTGTCTCATCCCCCCCACCCATTTTCCAGTTAAAATCATTCTTCCTAACAAATCCCTCTCCTTCATATTTTTCATGTGTGTTACCCTCTGAATTTAAATAGGGTTTCCCATGCTTTAGTTAATGAGCAAGGTTTTTTGAGAAAGCATCTATGAAATATGAAGAAAGCACTTTGTAAGAAATCTGAATTGTTTACTTCTAACCTTGTTCCAAAAAGAACCCTGAAGTACAAAGGAATAATATGTAAGATAAGATTTTCATAATGAACACACAGTAGCAAAGAAATTAAAGTAACATAATATATATATATGTAATATTCCTTCAATGTACTCACAGTGCACTTTCGTTTTATCAAAGAATGCATCAAAGCTGACAATTCCGATGAGCATTGCACAAATCACTCAAAATGCCTATTTCTTTCTTTCAGTCATAAATACTATATTTCATTCACTGATCAGTTAATTTATCTCATCAGTTTACATTGAGAACCTATTCGTTACTATTTAGTTAAAATTTTAACACATAGAAATAAGTCATAAAACTTAATGACTCCTCTGTTGGCTTTAATGACTTATATTGGGCTAAATAGTTCACCAAAACAAATTGCAAAGTTTTGATACAATAGAGATTAAAAAACAAACCCAGTTATTTAAGAATATAAAGAAAAATTAAGGGAATCAGAATTTAGAAGAAAAGTTTTTTTAGAATTTATTTTATTTTATTTTTTTAATTTTTATTGAGCTTTTGTAAATTTATACAACAGTTCTTAATTAAATTTAGACCCTCTCCCCAAACTATTACACCCAATCACCCCACTAAACCTCATGTATTCTTTCATGCATGTTAAGTCCTATCCAGTCAAGCATTTGTACCTAGATGTCCTTCAGTGTGAATTTGTCCCCCAGAGTCTCGTCAGCCCATCTAGAGATTGTATGTAAGGCATACTCTTCTTCACCTAGTAGCAATCAGTCTCCAATAGTTCTCAGTCTAGGGCCCACTTGCCACCCAATTCTCTCCTCTCTTCTGGGCCCTTGTTTAACTGAGCTGGCATGGGTCCTGTGCTTGATACCACAATTGCCATAAGTTCACGTGTGCAAACTTCCAGTGGCCTGAATGTGGCCCTGTGTTCATGAACCAGCCTTGGCTCTTACAATCTTTCTGCTCCCTCTTCTGCAATGGTCCCTGAGCTGTGGGTGTGTGATGTTAAATATAGTAGTCCTATCCAAGGATATACACTCTGCATCACACTCTGTTGTACAAGGAAGCTTCACTGGTGGGAGTTGAGGGATGCATTGGTTTTCTCTCTACCCCTCATTCTCCTATGTGTCCATGAACCTTAAGTGTAGAAATTCAACTGTAGATGTGTCACCTAGTACTGGGGATCTCTCAGAAATGTATTCTCTGTGTCTGATCAGTTATGGAATTCTGCAGTAGCCTCCATCTCTTGCAAAAAAAAGGACCTTCTTTGTTGAGTGGTGTATACTATGCTTGTCTGTAAATATAAGGATCCATATTTAGCATATGGTAAGAAATTTTATTTGTCTAGAGATATAAAAGACACAGGCTTTTCTCTAGCATCTATACCATTCCTGCCATGTGTATTTGGCTGACTTTACAGTGCCACCCATGCGTTCACTCCCATTGAGAGGAGTTCACCCCCAGAGAGGCCTTTAAGTCCAAGTAGATGGCTGTTGATTGCCCCCTACCCAGATAACAGTGTCTCTACTGCACCAATAGAGATAGTTTGCCATGTCAGTCATTGTGGTTATTAGGCTTTAGGGATGGATTGGACCACTGATTGTTTTTCTCTTTTGGCAGTTTGCATATTATCATCTAGCATTATGATAGCTAAACTTTGGGTAGATGGCTTCCAGGTCAGTTCCTGCTCCATTGCTTCAAGCCCTGCATCCCAAGTATGTCCTTTTTTTCAGCAGTAGGGTCCTATCTACTAGTTCTGGGAGATAACCAAGAGGTTTAGCAATAGTCTGTGTTATTTTGGGACCACTCTTACCAACCACTCAAAGGGAGGGCTCTTGCATCTGACACTGTGTTCCTTACCAAGCAGCTTTCAAGTATACCTATGCACTAATGTTTAGATGCTGTATGTGCATTTCTCATGGGGTTTGAGGGGGCATCACATTTCCCTCTGTGTTTCCTAGCCTCCCAGGATTCATTCATCTCTTCTCTTTTTCATCCTATCCAGCTTCCTTCCTCCCTCCTCAGTCCCAGAACCCCCATTATCCTGACCATCCCTGAAATTACAACTGCCTCCCACCCCTCTTCTCCTGACATTTCTCCCCCCACACCGTGGCCCCTTATATGTCCCTTCCTCCTCTCCTCCCTGCCAAACACTCTTACTTTCCCCACCTCCCTCCCCCAATAAAATGTGTTCCCTGCTATCCCCTTTTTGGGGTTCTTTCTTTTCCTTTATTTCCATGCATTCTTTCCATTTTCCTGTCTCCTGGTGTTACATCAGAATATATACACTCACACATAAGGGAT
This sequence comes from Nannospalax galili, assembly GCF_000622305.1. Classification (NCBI taxonomy): domain Eukaryota; kingdom Metazoa; phylum Chordata; class Mammalia; order Rodentia; family Spalacidae; genus Nannospalax; species Nannospalax galili. The sequence continues at coordinate 2,225,424 of NW_008341810.1, read as the reverse complement.
TGGTGCTACAATCTGCAAATGAGGGAGAACATATGTCGCTTGCTTTTCTGTGTTTGTGTTACTTCACTTAGTATAGCACTATCTAGTTCCATCCATTTACCTGAGAATTTCATAATTTCATCTTTTCCTACTGCTGAGTAGAACTCCATTGTGTAAATGTATCACATTTTCATTATCCATTTCTGTTAGTTGAGGAACATTTAGGTTGTTTCCATCTCTTGGCTATTGTGAAGACAGCATCAATAAACATGGATGTACAGGTATTGCTATGATATGATGAGTCCTTTGGGTATATGCCAAGGAGTGGTCTAACTTGATCATATGGTAGGTTCATTTTTAGCTTTTTTAAGAGTTCTCCACACTGATTTCCATAGTGGTTGCACGAGTTTGCATTCCCACCAGCAGTGAATGGGCAATCCTCTTTCCCCAAATCCTCTCCAGCATTTGGAGCCCTTCGTTCTCTTGATCTTAACCAGTCTGACTGGGGTAAGAACAGCTTAAACAGACCCATAACAAGTAATGAAATAGAAACAGTAATAGAAACCTCCCAACTAAGAAAAACCCAGGCCCAGATAGATTCACAGAATTCTACCAGAAATCCAAAGAAGCTCTACAAGCAATTCTGCTTAAATTATTCAAAAGAGTTAGAAACTGAGGAAGAACTCCCAAATTCCTTCTATGGAGCCACTATCACACAATCATTCTAATACCAAAAACCAGGTAAAGAACAACCAAAAGAGAAAACTATAGACCCATATCCTTAATGAACATACTTGCAAATCACACACAGACACACATCAAAAAGATCACCCACCATGGTCAAGTCAGCTCTATTCCAGAGATGCAATATACATAATCCAATAAATGTAATAAAACATATAAATGGACTTGAAAACCAAAACCACATGGTCATCTCATTAGATGAAGAAAAGACCTTTGACAAAATCCAACTTGAATTCATGCTAAAAGTCCTAGAAAGAATTTGTCTGGAGGGAACAAAATGCACAGTCAACATCATTCTAAATGGAGAAAAACTGGAAGGAACCAGACAAGGCTGTACAGTATCTCCACTCCTTTTCAATATAGTGATCGAAACTCTTGCAAAAGCAATTAGTCAAGAGAAGGAAATTAAAGGAGAACTAATTGGAAAAGAAGAGATAAAATTATCTCTATTTTCAGATGTTATATCATACATAAGAGATCCCCCAAAAATCTGCTAGAAAACTGTAAGGTATTATTAATACTTTCAGTAAAGTTGCAGATTACATCAACTTACAAAAATCAGTTCCCATATATCAATAGTAAGCAATCAGAACTGCCCCATTCACAGTAGCATCAAAAAAATATTTAGGAATAAACCTAACCAAAGACATCAAAAATCTCTACAATGAAAATTTCATATCTCTAAAGAAAGAGATAGAGGAAGACACAAGGAGATAGAAAGGCCCATGGATTAGTAGAATCAATATGGTGAAAATGACCATCTTACAAAAAGCAATTTATAGATTCAATGCAATACCAATCAAAATACCCATAACATTCTTCACAGCGCTTGAAAAATTCATCCTAAAATTCATATGGAATCACAAAAGACCCTGGAAGGCCAAAGCAATCTTGGGCAAAAAGAACAACATTGGTGGGGGGGGATCACCATACAAGAAGTCAGATTTCAGAGCTATAGTCACAAAAACTTCATGGTACTGGCACAAAAACAGACACACGGATCAATGGAACACAGCAGAAGACCCAAACATGAGTACATGCAATTTCAGACACTTGATAATTGACAAAGAAGCCAGGAACACACGGTGGAGGAAAGACAGCATCTTTAACAAACGGTGCTGACAAAACTGGATCTCCACCTGCAGAAGAATGAAATTGGACCCTTGTCTTTCACCCTGCACAAAAGTCAACTCCAAATGGATCAAAAACCTGAATATAAGATCTGAAATTCAGAAACTGCTAGAAGAAAATGTAGGCAGTACCCTCCAAGACATAAGCATAGGAAAGAACTTTCTAAACCAGACATCAGATGCTCAGGCATTAAGGTCAACAATCAGTAAGTGGGGCCTCATTAAATTACAAAGCTTCTGTACACCAAAGGAAACAACCAAGGAAGGGAAGAGGAAACCCAGTGAGTGGGGGGGAAATCTTTACAGCTACTCACCTGACAAAAGATTAATATTCAGAATATACGAAGAACTCAAAGAACAAAGAGGTATGAAAATAAATGACCCAATGAAAAGATGGGCAATAGACCTGAATAAATAGTCCTCAACATCCTTAGCAATTAAAATTGATTTTAAGCTACTAAAAAGCTACAGAACAAAAATAATTGGATTTGTGGTAGTTTAAAAGCAAAAATGGAATCGAGCAGTAAGAAAAGTGAAGGTAAACTATTTATTCTTTATTGAGAACATGGAAAGATTATACCCTAGCAGTAAGGAAAAACGATAGGTAAATGGCCTTGACTAGTTAACACGACTGAGAAAAAAATCCTTCCTAAAAGACATCTTTAGAATCATCAAAATTATTTACATATAGCATCAAGCCTCAAATAAGAAAAGTTGTGAAACAGAGCAAATAGACAAAAGCAAAAGAAGCCCAGAAATCTGAAAAATCTTTGAATGAAACATTTATATAATTCTCCAACTGTGCTAGTAAAGCAATCATTTAAGATGAATGTGTTCAAAAAAGATGGAGAGAAAAATAATATTGACATATAATCTAACATATAAGAAATGAAGTAGAAATTCCAGGATTGAAAAAGTAATTAATAAATATCAAGAGTTTAGTATATTTGTTTGATCAAAGATTAAACACAATAGAAAATAGGCTTAGAGAATGGGAAGATGGGACAGGAAGAAATACCTAAGTTGAGACATTGAGAGAGTAGCAGATACCCAAAATGAAAGAAAGATGCCCCAAAACTTGAAATCTGAGTCCCAGAATAGGGGATAAAAACAGAGAACAGAGTAAAAATACTTTAGGCAGATAACAGATTATTTTTCAAAGCCAACATCAGATATAGAGGCACATATTTAAAGAGTTTAGTGAGTCCCAAACAGATTAATCACAAATCTTTAATTTTATATCAGAAGTGTTAAAAAATAAATACAAACAGGTTGGGAATGTGACTTATTTTTAGAGTTAGAGTGTTTCTTTCTCATACGTATAGATCAAGTTTCAATTCTCTGCACCGCAAAGAAAAAAAATAAAAGTAAACCAATAAACATTTTCTAAAAACCTAGAAAAAAATCATTTTTAGCAATATTTTTACTAAGAATTTCATACAACATATTTTCTACATATTCTCCCACATTTGAGAGCCACCCCATCTCACTACCTCCCCTCACTTCATGTCCTCTATTATTTTTTAAGGCTTATCAAGTCTAGTTTGAATTTTCCAAATGCTCTTGGCTGTGGGTCTGTATTCTAGCACCTATTCAACATCACACCGTTAAGGAAATCCGAGTCTTCCTCTCCCAGCAGCTATCCGCTGTCAATAGTTCCTGAGCTAGGTCTGAGATTCTTGCCCATTTTTTCATCCATGCTGCATGTTTGTCGACTTGGGCTTGTGCAGACCTTGTGCAAGCTGTCACAGTGCTGTGGGTTCACATATGTAATTCCCTTGTGTGTCTGTAAAACACAGTTTCCTTGTACTTGTCCACCACCTCTGGCTCTTGAAATTGTTCTGGACCCGCTAATGCAATAATCCCTGAGCCTCAAGTAGGAAGGCTGTCATAGAGATGTGCTATTTAGAGTCAAGCACTCCACAACCTATTTTCTGCACATTAATCAGTTATGGGTGTTTGTGTTAGTCTCCATCTGCCATAATAAGAAGCTTCTCTGATTAGTGTTTAGAGATGCATTAATCTGTGGGCACAATAACAAATCATTAGGATTTGGTGGAATATTATGGCATTTAGCATCATAATAATACTAAGATGTCCCCTATGGACTCTGATCTCTCTAGTTACAGATTCTTGGCCCTGATAACAGTGCTAGGTATGGACTCCATTTTGTGAAAAGGGCCCTGAATCTAATCAGAATGTGGTTGTTTAGTCCTAGAATATTCATTCCAAAATATGCACCAGTGGTCATACTGTGGTAGGCCAGTTGTTATTGTAGCTTGCAGGATTCACAGCAGGGAAAAGATGGTGTTTACAGTCATCTTCTGTAGCATCTACAGAACCTTCCAGTGTAGGCCAAATTCTAGCCCTGCCAGGGCCACTTCATAGCTTAGGCCCATTTCCTCTATCAGAATTTAAACTGCATGGCCATTAACATGACGATCCTCCCTCCCAATAGCTTCACCTCCTTCCACACCTTTCCCCACAGATGGTCTGAGAGTGCATCATGCTTCTGCTGTGCTTTGATTGGTCTGCCTCCTCCTGACTGGTGCATGATCAGCACATGATCCCCAAAGCTACATGTAAGCATGTGACCAGCATTGGTCCACAATGGAGCCCTTTCATGTTATTGGATGATTATGTGTATACATACAGCCTGCTGAAAAATAAAGCTGAGCTCTGCCCTCTGACATGCTCCCGGAGTGGTCCTTGCTCCGTGACTCTTGCCCTCTAAAAACCTAGAACTTGCCATGGCGTGGACTTGCCATGGCGTGGACTCACATTCCAGAACTATGAAAGCTAGCCCATAGAAATGAAGCTGCAAGGTCAGTACCAGTTTGATGTCTCCAAATTTGTTCCATGACTCAAATATGAAGTGTGTTCATCAAAAAGACCTTGCTGTCAGGTTCTCATGGTAACTAAGAGCAATGGCAATAGCTGATGTTGTTTAAGGGTCTATGAAATCTGCCTGGTCAACAACTTCAAAAGAGGGAGTCAGTTTCTCTCGCTGGGCATTTTATTTGCTAGCGTGGGTAAAGGCATTGCCTCGCATTATGGGACAACTCCATTTAAACTATTTTTATTTATGATATGTATTTATTTTAAGGAACTTTTACTGTAGCATTTTTCTGTGCCTCTTTCTAAAGTTCTCTAGTGTTGGTGATCCTTCTCTATATTCCTTCCTCTACTCTGCCCTCACATTCTCTACTCTGTTTAATTCTTCCTATCCCATTAGTCCTTTCTTCCCCTTTATATTCCTGAATTTTACCTCTCCCCCTAGGAAGACCTCCCTCCCTAGTCCCTAACTAGTTCCCTGAGCTCTTTGGATTTTCCAATTGAAACATATCTAAAAATTCAAATCTAGCATCTATGTATGAGAGTAAACGTGGTGTTTGCCTTTCTAAGTCTGAATTACCTCACTCAGGATGATTGTTTCCAGTTTCATCCCCTTACCTGGGAATTTCATAATTTCATTTTTCTTAACAGCTGAATTATATTCCATTGTGGAAGTACACCATATTTTCATTATACATTCATCAGTTGATGGACTTGTAGATTATTTCCATTTCCTGGCTATTGTGAATAGAGGAACACTGAACATGGAAGAACAGGTGTCTCTGTAGTGATAGAGAGTCCTTGCTAGCATAGTTAAAGACATCGCCTCCCATTATGGGACTTTGAATGGTATGACTGGATCAAATTGTAGAGCTATTTCTAGTTGTTTGAAGAACACTGATTTCCATAGTGACTGTACAAGTTTTCATTCCCACCAGCAGTGAAGCTGTGAATAAGTGTTCTCAAGTCCCTACATCCTCACCAGTATTTATTATTTATTTTTAATATTTTTATTTTGTGTGTATGAGTATATTGCCTACATGCATGTGAGTGCATCCATGTCCTGCAATGCCGTGGAGATGAGAAGAGGGCATCGGATTCCCCTAGAACTGGAGTTAAGGACAGTTCGTAGCCACCATGAGGGTGCTGGGAATCGAGCCTGGTTCCTCTGTAAGAGCAGTCAGTACTCTCAACTGCTAAGCCATCTCTCCAGCCCCTAATCATTTGTTTTAAATTTACATATCCCTAACTGCTAAAGATGTTGAATATTAAAAGAAATAATTGTCAGTCATCTGTGTTTCATTTTTTGAGAACTCTCTAATTCCTTACCCCAGTTTTTTTGTTTGTTTGTGTGTTTAGTCTTTTATTTTTTTTTTGGACTTTTATAGACAGGGTCTCCCTGTAGCCCCAGCTATCCTGGAACTCAATACTAACCTTTTGTCAGATATATAGCTGGTAAAGATTTTCCTCCCATTCTTTAGGGAGTCTCTTCAAGTGAATGATAGTTTTCTTTGCCATGCTAAAGTTTTTAAGATTCATGAACTTTCATTTGTCCATTGTTGGTCTTAATATCTATATTATTGGAGTCCTGTTCAGAAAGTTCTTTCTTGAGTCTATAAGTTCAAATATATTCTCTGCTTTTTCCTCATAGAGTCATAATATTAAACTTATGTTGGAGTTCTTGATCCATTTGCAGATGAATTTTCTCCAGGGTAAGAGATAGGGATCTAGTTCAAGTCTTTAAATATATATGTGGGAGAAAAAACAGCATTTTCAACAAATTGTACTTGTTAAGAATAATTATTTTTAAAGGAGGTGATAGGGTGCCAAGAAAAACTGCAGGCTTCTGAGTAGAAATGATGGAAGGAAGAAGATAATGTAATAACTTTTGATCTTTAAAAGAAAGTAACTGCAAAGCCCAGTGTGTTGGTGTACACTTTTAATCACAGCACTATGGGGGCAGTCAGAGATAGGTGGATTTCTGAGTGTTTGAAGTCAGCCTGGTCTGAATAGTGAATTTCAGACCTGACAAAGCTATATAGTAAGATCCTGTTTCTAAACACACACACACACACACACACACACACATACACACACACACACATACACACACACA